>NW_026602024.1:0-27121 GCF_029448725.1 Salvelinus fontinalis
CCCTGTTTAAGACAGTACTCACTGGTGTTTATCAGATATTCTGTCTCCTCCTCTTTCACTCCCAAAAAGTCTTCCTTCTTCACCTTTATTGAGATAGCCTCTTCTTCCTCTCTAAAATGTTCTTTCTCTTCTTTTCCTATAACAACCTCCTCTTCCTCCTTTTTCATTCTGAAAGGTTCTTCCTCTTCTTTCACTGTAATACCCTCCTCTTCTTCTTCCACAACATTGTTCAGCGCCAGAGCTTCTTTCTCCAAACAGCAAATCTCATCTTCTTTAGCAGGGGATGAGTAGTTTAATGAGCTCATGGTCAGCGATGTTAGCTAGCTAGTTAGGTAGCATTAGCGACTAGCCTAGTGCTAGGCTCAGTATCAATCTTTAACAAGTTTGCAAATTAGGTTAAAGTTAACCAGTTGATACGTCAACAGAATTGTGTTTACAACACTGAGATTAGCTAATGTACATTAACATGGTCTAAAGCGTCAATCTTTCAGTTTTATGTTGGCTAGCAAGCTACCGAGGCGGTTGAAAGAGTAGCCGTGTTGTTGTTCCTGAAGAAGCGTCCCGTCCAGTAAATTATACGTCACGCAAGAAGCATCACCTGAAAAACGCACATCCGCCATCTGCTGGCTGGAGTGGGTAACGCAGTTTGGAAACAAGTTACTACACTTTTTGTATAGGAAATAACGTCATAATAATTTAACAATAAGCTGATATATTTTCTCTTACGTCTTACAAATAATACGTTCTTGTACACAGACGTAGAAGCTTAATATGAATATGCAGATGATGAATAAATACTTCTATGAATAGGTAGTGTTTTAATACAGATTTGCTCTGTTAATTTTCACATTCGTTTTTATCTAGATGTGACCATACTACTCCCTTAAGACCACGCTCTATAAGATACAAATCATCCTGTAAACAACAGAGCAAATGCATCACATGCAAATAGCACTTGATTATCTGTAGTGCTTTACACTGAGTCTACAAAACATTAAGAACACCTGCTCTTTCCATGACACAGACTGACCAGGTGAATCCAGGCTAAAGCTATGATCCCTTACTGATGTCACTAGTTAAATCCACTTCAATCAGTGTAGATGAAGGGGGAGACAGGTTAAAGCAGGATTTTTAAGCCTTGAGACAATTGAGGCATGGATTGTTTATGTGTATCATTCATATGGTGAGTTGGGAAGACAAAATAGTTAAGTGTCTTTGAAAGGGGTATGGTAGTAGGTGCCAGGTGCACCGGTTTGTGTCAAGAACTGCAACACTACAGTTTCCCATGTGTACCAAGAATGGTCCACCACCCAAACAGTGGCAGTCAATGCGGTTTAAGAGGGAGGACGATTTTTTAGCATAGCATCCCTCTGTTTGAGCCAGGTGTTTGAGTAGGCTAAACTTCCTAGCTGCATTTGCTAGCTAAGTAAGTGAAACTGAAAGTGGAAAATAAATGACAAACTCTCTTTCTCTCTCAACTACTCACCACATGTTATGCACTGCAGTGCTAGCTAGCTGTAGCGTATGCTTTCAATACTAGATTCATTCTCTGATCCTTTCATTGGGTGGACAACGTGTCAGTTCATGCTGCAAGAGCTCTGATAGGTTGGAGGACGTCCTCCGGAAGTTGTCATAATTACTGTTTAAGTCAATGGAAGGGCTTATTAGGAACCATGAGCCTCCTAGGTTTTGTATTGAAGTCAATGCACCCAGAGGAGGACGCAAAATAGTATGTTTTAATCAATTATTTGGTGACGTGATTATATTTAGTATAGTTTTATCTAAAAAGGATAACTTTCTAAATGTTTTACCATTTTTTTTTTTCTGAAAATCATTCAGGAGGATGGGGCTCCCCTTCCTCCTCTGAGGAGCCTCCACTGCACCCAAAGGACATCCATCCAACTTGACACAATTGTGGAAAGCACTGGAGTCAACATGGGCCAGCGTCCCTGTGGAAAGCTTTCAGTACCTTGTAGAGTCCATGCCCCGACGAATTGAGGCTGTTCTGAGGGGAAAAGTGGAGGGTCCAACTCCATATTAGGAAGGTGTTCCAAATGTTTGGTATAACCAGTGGATATATCTGCCATTTAGCAGAGACTTTTATCCAAAGGGTTTTGCAGTCATGTGTGAAAATGAGATGGAAACCCATTTAACTTGTATTTTTCATTCGGTACATGGGAATGCACTACGTAATCACGCAAAGCCTTTTATCTGCGATAAGTCTGTTTGATAGAAACATTTCTGGTGGGAAAAGGCATATATTGTTTAATGCAGATTTGAGAATATTCACATGAAAATATGACGCAAATTAATCCAAATCAGATCCTTCAATAACCTGAGGTCAGTTTTCAAACATTTCATAATTTAAAACAATCTTGGTGTGATTTTAAAACAAATGTTGTAGAGCTTCCTGGTAATATGTTAACATTAATAACATGCACATTTGTGGCCTGCTGGAGGTCATTTTGCAGGGCTCTGGCAGTGCACCTCCTTGCACAAAGGCGGAGGTAGCGGTCCTGCTGCTGGGTTGTTGCCCTCCTACGGCCTCCTCCACATATCCTGATGTACTGGCCTGTCTCCTGGTAGCGCCTCCATGCTCTGGACACTACGCTGACAGACATAGCAAACCTTTTTGCCACAGCTCGCATTGATGTGCCATCCTGGATGAACTGCACTACCTGAGCCACTTGTGTGGGTTGTAGACTCCGTCTCATGCTACCACTAGAGTGAGAGCACCGCCAGCATTCAAAAGTGACCAAAACATCAGCCAGGAAGCATAGGAACTGAGAAGTGGTCTGTGGTCACCACCTGCAGAATCACTCCTTTTTTGGGGGTGTCTTGCTAATTGCCTATAATTTCCACCTTTTGTCTATTCCATTTGCACAACAGCATGTGAAATTTATTGTCAATCAGTGTTGCTTCCTAAGTGGACAGTTTGATTTCACAGAAGTGTGATTGACTTGGAGTTACATTGTGTTGTTTAAGTGTTCCCTTTATTTTTTTGAGCAGTGTATATATTTTATATTTGAGATTCTTCAAAGTAGCCACCCTTTGCCTTGACAGCTTTGCACACTCTTGGCATTCTCAAATATTTTGATTTAACACTTGTTTGTTTACTACATGATTCCATATGTTATTTCATAGTTTATGTCTTCACTATTATTCTACAATGTAGAACATAGTAAAAACTAAGAAAAACCCTCGAATGAGTATGTGTATCCAAACTTCTGACTGGTACTGTAAATTCCTCTACACAACGTCGTTTTAGAGAATTTGGCAGTACGTCCAACCGACCTCACAAATGCAGACCATGCGTAACCACACCCACTCAGGACCTCCACGTCCGGCTTCTTCACCTGTGGGAGACTGAGACCAGCCAACTGGACAGCTGATGGAACCGAGTAGAATGTCTCTCTGTAATAAAGCCATTTTGTGGGGAAAAACGAATTCTGATTGGCTGGGCCTGGCTCGTCAGTGGGTGGGACTATGCCCTCCTAGACCCACCCATAGCTACGCCCTGCCCAGTCATGTGAAGTCCATAGATCAGGGCCTAATGAATTTGACATTGACTGATTTCCTTCTATGATCTGTGACTCAGTTAAACCTTAGAAATTGTTGCATGTTGCGTTTATATTTTTGTTCAGTATATATATAGCCATATTATAAAGTATATAAAGTAAATATGAAATCTCTATGACATATTTGTATATGTTTTATTAGACTTTTATGATGTAATAGATCATATGGGTTGAGTAGTGTTTTATGATGTAATAGATCATATGGGTTGAGTAGTGTTTTATGATTTAATAGATCATATGGGTTGAGTAGTGTTTTATGATGTAATAGATCATATGGGTTGAGTAGTGTTTTATGATGTAATAGATCATATGGGTTGAGTAGCGTTTCATGATGTAATAGATCATATGGGTTGAGTAGTGTTTATGATGTAATAGATCATATAGGTTAAGTAGTGTTTTATGATGTAATAGATCATATGGGTTGAGTAGTGTTTTATGATGTAATAGATCATATGGGTTGAGTAGTGTTTTATGATGTAATAGATCATATGGGTTGAGTGGTGTTTTATGATGTAATAGATCATATGGGTTGAGTAGTGTTTTATGATGTAATAGATCATATGGGTTGAGTAGTGTTTTATGATGTAATAGATCATATGGGTTAAGTAGTGTTTTATGATGTAATAGATCATATGGGTTGAGTAGTGTTTTATGATGTAATAGATCATATGGGTTGAGTAGTGTTTTATAATGTAATAGATCATATGGGTTGAGTAGTGTTTTATTATGTAATAGACCATATGGGTTGAGTAGTGTTTTATGATGTAATAGATGTGAAGAACGGCACTGAAGGAGATGGCTGACGATCCCGTAACCAACTAAGGTGGATATTGATCCAACTACTGCCACTTATTCAAACCAGCCCACTGGGCACAGACATCAGTTCAACATCTAGTTTCTATTTACATTTCTTTGAGTCGTCAACTAAAGTGAATTCAACATGAAATCAACACAAAATGTTACATGTCATTGAATTTAGGTTGCCAGTTGGGTGGAGTCCAAGTCAAACCAAGATTCTTTATTTCTGAGCCCAGAGAGAATAACAGAGTTACACAGCGCAGTGTAGACAGTCTGAACTCCTGAAGCATTAGGTGATGAGCACATATCTTTATAGTTTCCTGTTCCTGGGCGGGACTTTATTCATACAAGGACACAGGTGCAGCTGGTTTGCAACACAGGATGATACTCCCAGGAACAGGAGATTATAATAGGTCAGTTTCACAAGGTTAGTCACATACGCAGATATGTGGACACATACAATTAACATTTTCCATCACAGTCTGTGAACATTTTCATAATTTCATTAAATCATCAGTGGGCCAACAATGCAAATGTCAACAATGGAGCAAATGCATCACATGCAAATATCACTGTATTATCTGTAGTGCTGGAGGAATGACACACCCAGATAAACACACACAGCCAGAGATTAAAAAAGGACAATTTAAACACATGGAAACTGATCTACTCTATATGCAAACTGACAGACTCCATATTCAAATCATGTTTTCTAATAAAAACATACAAATATATGTTTGAGTATACTTTGTACCATTTCATTTCATATGGTATAAACAAGTAAACACATTATCAGTCAACAATATAAGACAATGGGAGCACTGTGTATGTTCTCTGATGAATTTTGAGTCAATGTGATGTGAAATGCAAGTTTACACACTAGGAGAAGTCATTATTCTCTCCTGTGTGGATTCCCACATGATGTTTAAGTGACTGTGATGAGCAATATGACTTCCCACAGTCTGAGCACTTGTAAGGCTTCTCCCCTGTGTGCAGTCTCATGTGTTCCTTCAGGCTTCCTGATCGGCTAAAACTGTTTCCACACAGGACGCAATGGTATGGGTTCTCCCCTGTATGTATTCGCTCATGAACTTTCAGGCTTCCTGACTGGCTAAAACTCTTTCCACACAGGGCGCAATGGTATGGCTTCTCCCCTGTGTGTATTTGCTCATGAGCTTTAAGTGTGTCTAATCTCTTAAAACTCTTTCCACACTGGGAGCAATGGAAAGGCTTCTCCCCTGTGTGTGTAAGCTCATGAGCTTTCAGGTTTCCTACCTGGCTAAAACACTTTCCACACTGGGGGCAATGGAAAGGTTTCTCTCCTGTGTGTATTCGCTCATGAGCTTTCAGGTTTCCTACCTGGCTAAAACTCTTTCCACACAGGGCGCAATGGTATGGCTTCTCCCCTGTGTGTATTCGCACATGAGCTTTGAGGGTGTCTAACCGCTTAAAACTCTTTCCACACTGGGAGCAATGGAAAGGCTTCTCCCCTGTGTGTGTTCGCTCATGAGCTTTAAGCTTTCCTAACCTGATGAAACTCTTTTCAATCTGGGAGCAGAGGTGTTGTATTGATGGTTTAGACGTCATTGGTTCCTCCAAGTTTGGTTTTCCTCCTGCCAAAGACAGTGTTTATTTAAAGAGAGAACAGAATTAAATCTCCACATGATAAAACTGCCTTGATATGAGGTTTAATCCAAATCAGATCCCTCAATAACCACAGGCAAGTTTTTTAACATTTAAACATTTAAAACAATCTTGGTGTGATTTTAAAACAAATGTTATACAGCTTCCTGGTAATTACTGAAATTATATTTACATTAATATTTTATTCATTCTGTTTTAGAAGTCAGAATACAAACAACTAGACAGTTCTAGAACACTCAAGACAAAGACATCGCTGGATTCCTTTCGAGCAGGTGGTTCTAAATATATAACCTTCATATTTGTATGATACAGAATGTGACTTCTTCGATAAGCATGAAAGCTTATTTCTCTCCAAATTTGTGCACAAATTTGTTTACATCCCTTTGCCAAGATAATCCACCCACCTGACAGGTGTGCCATATCAAGGCTGATTAAACAGCATAGTCATTACACAGGTGCCCCTTGTGCCGGGAACAATAAATCAGCATGGCTACCACAGCATTCTGCAGCGATACGCCATCCCATCTGGTTTTGGCTTAGTGGGACTATCATTTGTTTTTCAACATTACAATGACCCAACACACCTCCAGACTGTGTAAGGGCTATTTGACCAAGAAGGAGAGTGATGGAGTGCTGCATCAGATGACCTGGCCTCCACAATCACCCGACCTCAAACCAATTGAGATGGTTTGGGATGAGTTGGACCGCAGAGTGAAGGAAAAGCAGTCAACAAGTGCTCAGCATATGTGGGACCTCCTTCAAGACTGTTGGAAAAGCATTCCAGATGAAGCTGGTTGAGAGAATGCCAAGAGTGTGCAAAGCTGTGTTTGTATTAGTCGGGTACAGCCCTAATGGGAACAAATACCAGTGGGCAGATCTATTTATTTGTTCAAACTAAACTACAGCACTTACTTTGATGAGTCAAATCTGGTCCTTTCTCTTCTCCTCCTCTCACAGTTCCACTCAGCCCCGTTGTTTTCCTGCAGTCCACCAGCAGCACAGACAACCTCTTCATACCCAGCAGTAAGGCGCTACCGGGAGAGGCACGACACGGGGACTCCGGGAGGGAGGAAGGGCTAGCGTTGTCCTGGTAACCATAAAGAGGGGACACAGACACATATCATTATGGATGCTGAAGCCACTGTTGTCATGAAGTGCTTTACAGAAACCCAGCCCAGACCCTGATAGAGCAAGCTGTATGCTAGACCAGACCAAGCTGTACCATCTGGTGTTCTGTTCTGGAGAGACTCTTCTCTGACTCGTCAGCATCAGGATGTTGTTGAGGTTCCCCAGAGGATCCACAATAGTCATGTCTCTCTCCTGTGTGAATGAGAACATCAAACAAATGGCAAACTTATGATATTCTACTACAATCACAGAGTCTTACAAGAGGCATGAATATGTCTAAAAAGGGCCTAAAATAGCCACATTCATCTTGCTTTTTAAATATATTGTTTGTGACTTTCACGAGTCATTTTGTATTAGGTATATTTACTTATGTTCAAATGGGTACTTTTTCCACCACTGTGATGCAAATGTTAAAGGGTTGTTCCACAAAATTGTTGCCTTTTGCGTCCCTTTGATATTTTAAGTAGAAATTATGCACCGATATTGAATTTTAAAGGCCTGTTATATTTGATAAAGTGCACTTTAATATACACCACATGGAGAATTCAATACATCTAATTACAAGTTCCCAGAATATATGTACCAATGGCAGATTGCCCCTTAAACAATTCCTACGGTACTGAAAAACATATTCAAGTGTAAAACTTCAGTAGAATACCCCTTTAAAACCACATATTTGTTCAACAACTGCGTAGTTTGTGCCCCAGTTTTTAAGACAGTACTCACTGGTGGTAATCGGTACTTCAGTCTCCTCTTCCTCCCTTTTCACTCCCAAAACGTCTTCCTCCTTCTCCTCTTTTATTGAGATAGCCTCCTCTTCCTCTTTTACTCCAAAAGGTTCTTCCTCTTCTTTCAATGTTACGGAATTTTCCTCCTTTTTGATTCTGAAAGCTTCTTCCTCTCCTTTCACCAGAACTTCTTTCTCCGTCGAGATTAGTGAGCTCATGTTTCGGGCGATTAGCCTAGTGCTGTATCAAGTTAACACATTCGCTAATTTCACAAGCAAATTACGTTGAAATGAGCTAGTAGATAGGTAAACAGAAGTATTGTAACGACCCTGGGTACAGTATGTTCAAAACACGAAGAGTAATATACACAAGATTGGTCTCAAACGCTTCAATGATTCTCTTTTATGTTTGCTAGCAAACCACTGCGTTGGTTAAATCAGTAGCCTTTTGTCGCTGTTGAAGAAGCCTCATGTCCTGTCCACTAGATTATACGTCACGCAAGAAGCATCACCTGAAAAACTCACTTCGCCCTCTGCTGACTGGAGTGGGTAACGCAGATTGGAATCTCCTTTACTTCGTTTATTCTGGCAAACAATGTCATAAGAAGTCATTTAAAAACAACCAGATGTTATGTTTTCTCTTACTTCTTCCAGCCAATACTTTCCTCCAGGGCTGACCTGCCCATTAGGTAGGATTAGGTGACAGAATGAAGAGGGTGGCATATTACGAGCTAAATTGACCAAGGCTCATCGCTAACAACACATAATAACACCTCATATAAGGCTGCCCAAAAACAATGAAAACTTTGCAAAAGGCAACATGGACAGATAGGACTCTACCTGTGTAGACCACATGCCCCTTTGCCCTTCCTGTCTCTAAAGTGCCCTTTTGGGTGGTGGTATAATTTGTATTCATTTTTCTCATAGTTATTCTGAACCTGCTGTCTGCAAGTCGTCGTTAAATTAGCCTCAGTGATTTGTATTTTCCTTCAAGTTTCTGAAGAGGGAACAGCCCGGAAATGCCCTTGTCTTACTGGTGGAGTTATATCACACATACAGCTAACACAGACATATGGAAATGTCTGCTCTACCCAAAATTACAACCAACTAATTGCAGCCTTACCACACAAATGGAAGAGGCAAGTAGAAGGGGAAAAAAGTAAGGAACTGTATGTAGGCCCTGTATTAAAGAACATAAATGGTTAAAGAAAAGTGTGATAAATAAAAGCATGTACCAATTTCATTTCAGGACCAAAAAACTGACAGCTGTGCCCTATAAATTGCAAAATAGTTGGGAAGAGATTTTCGATGTACCCAATTCCATGGCACATGGTTTATGAATTGATATGCAAAACAACGCCGGATTCAAAACTTCAAATTTTTAAATTTAAAATACTATACAAAATTCTTGCAACCAACAGAATGTTATATATATATATATATATCATACAATCATACATGCATACATACAATCTTCCCAGCTCTGTAGATTTTGCTGTGAGGAGGCAGAGTCATTAGATCATTTATTTTGGTATTGTCCATATGTAGCTCGTTTTTGGTCGCAGGTCCAGGAATGGCTGAAGAATTGCAGCATTTGCCTATAACTAACGCTACAGATAGCAATACTGGGGGATTTGAAAAGACATAGTCAATCAATCAATAATATAATCATTATTTTAGCAAAAATTTTGTTTTTAATTTACAATCTGTAGAAGCTATGAGAATAGAAAGGTTCAGTACTTTTGTCAAGCATCACAGCACAGTTGAAAAATATATGGCAAATAGAAATCCAAAATGGTTGGTGTTGATAGATAGATGGGAGGGGTTGAATGGAGCTGAAGGGTGGGACTAATAACAAGATAACTAATGTAAAACATACGAGGTCTGTAAAATGTATATAGGTTCAGAACCTTTTTAAATAGCACAGTTTCAAATAGAAATCAAACTGGATGGACATCAGAAATAGAGGAAGGACTAAAAACAAAAAAATATATAACTATTGTAAAATAGATTGTGTCTGTAAAATGTGTATAAGATATATAAACTGAAGGTAGAAGTGTTTATTAGTTTACTCCTTTTGGGGGAAGGGTGGTAGGGTTTGCGGTGAATAATAAAGGTATATTCTAAAAAAAGTATGTATATCTATATAGATATCTGTATGTATATATGTGTATATGTATATCTATATAGATATCTGTATGTATATATGTGTATATGTATATCTATATAGATATCTGTATGTATATATGTGTATATGTATATATAGGTATGTGTATGTATATATGTGTATATGTATATATATATAGGTATCTGTATGTATATATGTGTATATGTATATCTATATAGATATCTGTATGTATATATGTGTATATGTATATATAGGTATGTGTATGTATATATGTGTATATGTATATCTATATAGGTATCTGTATGTATATATGTGTATATGTCTATATAGGTATGTGTATGTATATATGTGTATATGTACATCTATATAGGTATCTGTATGTATATGTGTATATGTACATATAGGTATGTGTATGTATATATGTGTATATGTATATCTATATAGGTATCTGTATGTATATATGTGTATATGTATATCTATATAGGTATCTGTATGTATATATGTGTATATGTATATCTATATAGGTCTCTGTATATATATATATGTGTATATGTATATCTATATAGGTATCTGTATTCATATATGTGTATATGTATATATAGGTATGTGTATGCATATATGTGTCTGTATGTATATATGTGTATATGTATATCTATATAGATATCTGTATGTATATATGTGTATATGTATATCTATATAGATATCTGTATGTATATATGTGTATATATAGGTATGTGTATGTATATATGTGTATATGTATATCTATATAGGTATCTGTATGTATATATGTGTATATGTCTATATAGGTATCTGTATGTATATATGTGTATATATCTATATAGGTATCTGTATGTATATATGTGTATATGTATATATAGGTATGTGTATGTATATATGTGTATATGTATATCTATATAGGTATCTGTATGTATATATGTGTATATGTCTATATAGGTATCTGTATATATATATATATGTGTATATGTATATCTATATAGGTATGTGTATGTTTATATGTGTATATGTATATCTATATAGGTATCTGTATGTATATATGTGTATATGTATATCTATATAGGTATGTGTATGTATATATGTGTATATGTATATCTATATAGGTCTCTGTATATATATATGTGTATATGTATATCTATATAGGTATGTGTATGTATATATGTGTATATGTACATATAGGTATGTGTATGTATATATGTGTATATGTATATCTATATAGGTATCTGTATGTATATATGTGTATATGTATATCTATATGGATATCTGTATGTATATATGTGTATATGTGTATATATATAGGTATCTGTATGTATATATGTGTATATGTATATCTATATAGGTCTCTGTATATATATATATGTGTATATGTATATCTATATAGGTATCTGTATTCATATATGTGTATATGTATATATAGGTATGTGTATGCATATATGTGTCTGTATGTATATATGTGTATATGTATATCTATATAGATATCTGTATGTATATATGTGTATATGTATATCTATATAGATATCTGTATGTATATATGTGTATATGTATATATAGGTATGTGTATGTATATATGTGTATATGTATATCTATATAGATATCTGTATGTATATTTGTGTATATGTATATATAGGTATGTGTATGTATATATGTGTATATGTATATCTATATAGGTATCTGTATGTATATATGTGTATATGTATATCTATATAGGTATGTGTATGTATATATATAGGTATGTATATCTATATAGGTATGTGTATGTATATATGTGTATATGTATATCTATATAGGTATCTGTATGTATATATATAGGTATGTATATCTATATAGGTATGTGTATGTATATATGTGTATATGTATATCTATATAGGTATCTGTATGTATATATATAGGTATGTATATCTATATAGGTATCTGTATATATATGTGTATATGTATATATTGGTATGTGTATGTATATATGTGTATATGTATATCTATATAGATATCTGTATGTATATATGTGTATATGTATATCTATATAGATATCTGTATGTATATATGTGTATATGTATATATAGGTATGTGTATGTATATATGTGTATATGTATATATATATAGGTATCTGTATTCATATATGTGTATATGTATATATAGGTATGTGTATGTATATATGTGTATATGTATATCTATATAGGTATGTGTATGTATATATGTGTATATGTATATCTATATAGGTATGTGTATGTATATATGTGTATATGTATATCTATATAGATATGTGTATGTATATATGTGTATATGTATATCTATATAGGTATCTGTATATATATATATGTGTATATGTATATCTATATAGGTATCTGTATATATATGTGTATATGTATATATAGGTATGTGTATGTATATATGTGTATATGTATATCTATATAGATATCTGTATGTATATATGTGTATATGTATATCTATATAGGTATGTGTATGTATATATGTGTATATGTATGCATATGTGTATGCATATGGATATATATATTTAGAAAAAATATATGGGGGATTGGAAATGATGCAGACAATTACAATGATGGAAGCAACAATCTTTCTGCAATATTAATCTGATTCACCCCTTAAAATGGGTTTTGTTTGTGAGAGAGAATATGGTAGACGGTTGCTGTCTAAAAGTGATTGATGTGTTTTTCTGTGTCCTTTGGTTGTCCTCTCGTTGACCTGTTAATGACATCATCTCCGGATGTTCTCACCATATTTAGTGTGTTATTATGTAACTTTGTAGTGCAGCTGTTTCTTTGAAGTAAAACACATGTTTGAAGAAAAAAAAGTAATGTCCTGGTGATTGATGTGGCGTGTAGTAACCTGGTTGAGCTTAAAGAAATGTGCTTGATGTAAAATATGTGGGATGCCTTGTGGGATGTCTCAGTCAACCCCCCAAAAAATCCCCAGAGGCCTCACACCCCATCCTCTTCGAAAGGTTCATTGTACTCTTTAACTATACTTCCTTTACTGACGACCTAAACAGATCACTTTTTTACCCTTTTAAAAATAGTTGTCAGCTGTCCAGATTTAATGGTCAAGAGGTTGTGAACCTAGAGGGGCCCTTGCACACATGTTGTGTTTAGGTACACGTATGTTTTCTGTTTAGGAAGGAATAAATTATTGGCAGGATATATACAACAAAATAAAAAGATAATTCTTTAACGATGTGCCCTTTACTAATGACTATAACAGATCATTTTACCCCATGAATAACCTTTTACTGCAGGGGGCTAAATCAGGGGCACACAGAGTGTTTTGTTGGTAGTCGTAAACAAATCTACTGTGAAATGAAAGTATCCACATCACACACATGGTTATGGGTTTTAAAAAAGAAGACACCAGTACCATGTCAGATACAGTTTAAATGTATTCATATTTGAGTTTGCATCCCAATATTAAACTTTACATACATCACAGAAGACTGAAATGTAACAAAATGCCTCTTGTGTTTATTGAGCTGTACACTGAGATGCTCCAGTGATTCCCCAACATCTTGTCAACATGTTCAATAAACATGGAGCAATCAGGCCTTTATGGTAGAGTTGCCTGACGGACGCAACTCCTCAGTAAAAGGCACATGACAGCCCACTTGGAAGGTTGCCAAAAGGCACCTAAAGGACTCTGAGAGAAACAAGGTTCTCTGGTCTGATGAAACCAAGATTGAACACTTTGCCTGAATGCCAAGCGTCACGTCTGGAGGAAACCTGGCACCATGCCTACGGTGAAGCATGGTGTTGTTAGCATCCTGTTGTGGGGATGTTTTTTAGCGGCAGGGACTGGGAGACTAGTCAGGATCGAGGGAAAGAAGAACGGAGCAAAGTACATAGATCCTTGATGAAAACCTGCTCCAGATCGCTCTGGAGCTCAGACTGAGGACGAAGGTTCACCTTCCAACAGGTCAACGACCCTAAGCACACAGCCCCAGACAACGCAGTAGCGGCTTCGTTGTCTGGGCTGCGTTGTCTGGGCTGCGTTGTCTGGGCTGCGTTGTCTGGGCTGCGTTGTCTGGGCTGTGTTGTCTGGGCTGCGTTGTCTGGGCTGCGTTGTCTGGGCTGCGTTGTCTGGGCTGCGTTGTCTGGGCTGCGTTGTCTGGGCTGCGTTGTCTGGGCTGCGTTGTCTGGGCTGCGTGCTTAGGGTCGTTGACAAGTCTCCGGGACAAGTCTCCGGTCTCTGAATGTCCTTAAGTGGCCAAGCCAGAGCCCGGACTTGAACCCAATCTAACATCTCTGGAGGGACCTGAAAATAGCTGTGTAGCGACGCTCCCCATCCAACCTGACAGAGCTTGAGAGAATCTGCAGGGAAGAATGGGAGAAACTCCCGAAATACAGGTGTGCCGAGCTTGTAGTGTCATACCCAAGAAGACTCAATGCTGTAATCGCTGCCAAAGGTGCATCAACAAAGTACTGAGTAAAGGGTCTGAATACTTATGTAAATGTTATATTTCTGTTTTTTTTTTTATAAATTAGCAACAATTTCTAAAAACTTGTTTTTGTTTTGTTATTATGGGGTATTGTTTGTACAGTTGAAGTCGGAAGTTTACATACACCTTAACCAATTTAATTTAAACTCAGTTTTTCACAATTTCTGAAGTTTAATCCTAGTAAAAATTCCCTGTCTTAGGTCAGATAAGATCACCACTTTATTTTAATAATCTGAAATGTCAGAATAATAGTAGAGAGAATGATTCATTTCAGCTTTTATTTCTTTCATCACATTCCCAGTGGGTCAGAAGTTTACATACACTCAATTAGTATTTGGTAGCATTTCCTTTAAATTGTTTAACTTGGGTCAAACATTTTGGGTAGTCTTCCACAAGCTTCCCATAATAAGTTGGGTGAATGTTGGCCCATTCCTCCTGACAGAGCTGGTGTAACTGAGTCAGGTTTGTAGGCCTCCTTGCTCGCACACGCTTTTTCATGTCTGCACACCAATTTTCTGTAGGATTGAGGTCAGGGCTTTGTGATGGCCACTCCAATACCTTGACTTTGTTGTCCTTAAGCCAATTTTGGAAGTATGCTTGGGGTCATTGTCCATTTGGAAGACCCATTTGCGACCAAGCTTTAACTTCCTGTCTGATGTCTTGAGATGTTGCTTCAATATATCCACATAATTTTCCTCCCTCAAGATGCCATCTATTTTGTGAAGTGCACCAGTCCCTCCTGCAGAAAGCACCCCCACAACATGATGCTGCCACCCCCGTGCTTCACGGTTGGGATGGTGTTCTTCGGCTTGCAAGCTTCCCCCTTTTCCCTCCAAACATAACAATGGTCATTATGGCCAAATATTTCTATTTGTGTTTCATCAGACCAGAGGACATTTCTCCAAAAAGTACGATCTTTGTCCCCATGTGCAGTTGCAAACCGTAGTCTGGCTTTTTTATGGCTTTTTGGGGGCAGGACTCGTTTTACTGTGGATATAGATACTTTTGTACCTGTTTCCTCCAGCATATTCACAAGGTCCTTTGCTGTTGTTCTGGGATTGATTTGCACTTTTCGCACCAAAGTACGTTCATCTCTAGGAGACAGAATGCGTCTCCTTCCTGAGCGGTATGACGGATGCGTGGTCCCATGGT
This sequence comes from Salvelinus fontinalis, assembly GCF_029448725.1. NCBI lineage: Eukaryota > Metazoa > Chordata > Actinopteri > Salmoniformes > Salmonidae > Salvelinus > Salvelinus fontinalis. The sequence goes on from NW_026602024.1 coordinate 15,615, forward strand.
GTTTATACTTGCGTACTATTGTTTGTACAGATGAACGTGGTACCTTCAGGTGTTTGGAAATTGCTCCCAAGGATGAACCAGACTTGTGGAGGCCTACAATTTTTTTCCTAAGGTCTTGGCTGATTTCTTTTGATTTTCCTATGATGTCAAGCAAAGAGGCACAGAGTTTGAAGGTAGGCCATGAAAAACATCCACAAGTACACCTCCAATTGACTCAAATGATGTCAATTAGCCTATCAGAAGCTTCTAAATTCATGACATAATTTTCTGGAATTTTCCAAGCTGTTTACAGGCACAGTCAACTTAGTGCATGTAAACTTCTGACCCACTGGAATTGTGATACAGTGAAATAATCTGTCTGTAAACAATTGTTGGAAAAATTACTTGTGTCATGCACAAAGTAGATGTCCTAACCGACTTGCCAAAACTATAGTTTGTTAACAAGAAACATGTGTGGAGTGGTTGAAAAACGAGTTTTAATGACTCCAACCTGTGTATGTAAACTTCCGACTTCAACTGTAGATTGATGAGGGGAATTTAAAAAAAAATTGTTGAATAAAGCTGTAATGTAACAAAATGTGGAAAAGGTCAAGGGGTCAGAATACTGAAGGCCCCTATATATATATATCCTAAATAATAAACTTAGGACAGAAGCATAGTTATTTAAGCTGGTAACTCAACTGAGAACAGTCTCATTTACAGAAAATACCTGGGGAATAGTTACAGGGGAGAGGGGTTGAATGAGCCAATTGTAAGCAGGGGATGATTAGGTGACAGTGATGTTCAGATTGGGAACTAAGCCAGGACACCAGGGCTAACACCCCTACTCTTACAATAAGCACAATGGGATCTTTAGTGACCACAGAGAGTCAGGACACATGTTTATTAACATCCAAAAGACAGCAAACTTCACAGGGCAATGTCAACCAATCACTGCCCGGGATATTTCTTTAGACCAGAGGAAAGGGTGCCTCCTACTGGCCCTCAAACACCACAGCAGAATCTGCTCTCCCATCCAGGGATCAACCAGGACCAACCTGCTTAGTTGGAGAAGCCAGCCAGCAGTGGGATGCAGGGTGGTATGCTGCTGTCTCTAAACTCCAGCCTAATTATTATCCCTCAGGAAGCTCCGGTAAACAGTGGTTGTAGTGCTGCTGTCACCACCAGGCCTGGAGGGCATTTTGACTTTGTTGTCAGCGAGAGCGAGCTGTGTTAGCGAGCTGTGTTGCTAAAGACATAGCAGCTAGCTAACTGGCTACTGCTCAACCTATTGTGTGTATTGAACATTCATATTGGACTGTAGCAGCTAGCTAACTGGCTACTGATCAACCTATTGTGTGTATTGAACATTCATATTGGACTGTAGCAGCTAGCTAACTGGCTACTGATCAACCTATTGTGTGTATTGAACATTCATATTGGTCAACAGTCAACCTATTGTGTGTATTGAACATTCATATTTTACTGTAGCAGCTAGCTAACTGGTTACCGATCAACCTATTGTGTGTATTGAACATTCATATTGGACTGTAGCAGCTAGCTAACTGGCTACTGATCAACCTATTGTGTGTATTGAACATTCATATTGAACAGCCTTACCTATAGAGTAGCACCACCACCCATCAGCCCATTCTCTTCTTGATGTCAAAGCTGCAGTGTATTGTATCTGTAGGAGTTTATGATTAATAATCCTATTTATTTCAAGCCACACTAAGATGTCACCATAATATTCCTTTAAAGCCCCTCTGTCAGATATAAATCATCAGAGTGGGAAACCAACTGACATGGAAACAATGGAGCAAATGGATCACTATCAGAGGGGTGAATTATGACATCAGATAGAACTACTCAGACATTACAAATATCACTTGATTATCAGAGGGGTGTATTATGACATCAGATAGAACTACTCAGACATTCCAAATATCACTTGATTATCAGAGGAGTGTATTATGACATCATATAGAACTACTCAGACATTCCAAATCAGGCTTCATCCATATCATGAATACCACTTCAAAAGTAATGACCGGGCTGATGGAAACAGGATATGCCTGTACACTTTTATAAATGCACAGACGATTTGTTAGTTCGTTTGACATGGTGGGGTCTTTTTGTGTCAGTAAAAACATTTTAGTGAGAAATGGCGGTGGAAACTCCTTTATGTACAAACATTTATATAATAACCATCACATGTTAGTTAACTTGGAGTCACGTGATGATATGTTGTGTGGTCCTCCCTCTACGACTTGGGAAACCATCCAGTTTATTAGGCTACAGATGAAATAAATTCTGAAATTCACAGGGTGGTGAAACTGCATGTGATGAGCTTGATGCTCCTTTCCAATACATTTTGAGGGTCTTATTCTGGTGACATGATGATCAATGATTGGCTGCCATTTGACAAATAAAATAATATCTCTCTTATCCATATTAATGTAGGTAGCTATTGGCAACAGTGCCATGTTCACGTTGTCTATAAAACCCAACAGCTTTTTTAAACCACCAGTAGAGTTGAAAATGCGATGGAAACCCATTTAACGTGTATTTTTCATTCAGTACATGGGAATGTAACAACAAAAGTATTTTATCATGCAAAGCCTTTTATCTGCAATAAGTCTGTTTGATGGAAACATTTCTGGTGGGAAAATGCGTATATTGTTTTATGCAGATTTTAGAATATTCACATGAAAATCTGTCTCAAATTGCATGGAAACTTAGCTACTAAGGTGGATATTGATCCAACACCTGCTACTTATTCAAACCAGCCCACTGGGCACAGACGTCAGTTCAACATCTAGTTTACATTTCTTTGACAAAATGTCATAGGATTTAGGTTGCCAGTTGGGTGAAAAACAAAATGTCATCTGTCATTGGATTTAGGTTGCCAGTATGAAAAATAAACAAAGATTCCTGATGTTGATGGCTTTTTACAAATCCAGTCAGTTTTCAACATTGATCAATCATCATCACATGGATTTGTTTTGTTGAAATGACGTGGTAACAACGTTTATTCAACCAGTGGGAGGCTTGTAAATGCCCCCAGGAAAGTGGAACAAGGAACTCTTCATTGAGACAATAATAAACAGCAATCCGTGGGTGAGTTGTGGTGGATATTATAAAATAAGGATCTGCTGGAGTCCAAGTCAAACCAAGATTCTTTATTTCTGAGCTCAGAGAGAATAACAGAGTTACACAGCGCAGTGTAGACAGTCTGATTTCCTGAAGCATTGGGTGATGAGCACATTTCTTTATAGTTTCCTGTTCCTGGGAGGGACTCTATTCATACAAGGACGCAGGTGCAGCTGGTTTGCAACACAGGATGATACTCCCAAGAACAGGAGATTATAATAGGACAGTTTCACAAGGATAGTCACATACGATTAACATTTTCCATCACAGAGTCTGTGAACATTTTAATTTCATTAAATCATCAGTGGGCCAACAATGCAAATGTAAACAATGGAGCAAATGCATCACATCCAAATATCACTGTATTATCTGTAGTGCTGGAGGAATGACACACCCAGATAAACACACACAGAGTTTAAAAAGGACCATTTAAACACATGGAATCTGATCTACTTTATATTCAAACTGACATACTCCATATTCAATTCATGTTTTCTAATAAAAACGTATAATATATGTGTAAGTATTCTTTGTATAATTACATTTCATACGGTATAAACAAGTAAACACATTATCAGTCAACATTATAAGTCAATGGGAACACTGTGTATGTTCTCTGATTAATTTTAAGTCAATGCGAAGTGAAATATCAATATACACACTAGAAGTATTTATTCTCTGCTGTGTGGATTCTCACATGATGATTAAGTGACCGTGATGAGTAATATGTCTTCCCACAGTCTGAGCATTGGTTAGGCTTCACCCCTGTGCGCAGTCTCATGTGTTTTTTCAGGCTTCATAATTTGGTAAAATTCTTTGCACAGTGGAAGCAGGCTTCTCCCCTGTGTGTATTCGCTCATGGGCTTTCAGGTGTCCCAACTGGACAAAACTCTTTGCACACTGGGAGCAGTGGTAAGGCTTCTCCCCTGTGTGGATTCTCACATGACGTTTAAGTGACTGTGATGAGCAATATGTCTTCCCACAGTCTGAGCATTGGTAAGGCTTCACTCCTGTGTGCAGTATTATGTGTTCTTTCAGATGTCCTAAATGGATAAAACTCTTTGCACAGTGGGAGCAGTGGTAAGGGTTCTCCCCTGTGTGTATTCGCTCATGAGTTTTCAGGCTTCCTGACTGGCTAAAACTCCTTCCACAATGGGAGCAGTGGTAAAGCTTCTCCCCTGTGTGTATTCGCTCATGAACCTTCAGGTTTCCTGACTGGTTAAAACTCCTTCCACAATGGGAGCAGTGGTAAAGCTTCTCCCCTGTGTGTATTCGCTCATGAACCTTCAGGTTTCCTAACTGGATAAAACTCTTTGCACACTGGGAGCAGTGGTAAGGCTTCTCCCCTGTGTGGGTTCTTACATGAACTTTAAGTAACGATGGAAAGTAATATGTCTTCCCACAGTCTGAGCATTTGTAAGGCTTCTCCCCTGTGTGTATTCGCTCATGGGCTTTCAGGTGTCCTAACTGGATAAAACTCGTTGCACACTGGGAGCAGTGGTAAGGCTTCTCCCCTGTGTGGGTTCTCACATGAATTTTAAGTGACTCTGATGAGCAATATGTCTTCCCACAGTCTGAGCATTGGTAAGGCTTCACCCCTGTGTGCAGTATCATGTGTTTTTTCAGATGTCCTGAATGGATAAAACTCTTTGCACAGAGGGAGCAGTGGTAAGGCTTCTCCCCTGTGTGGGTTCTTACATGAACTTTAAGTGACCATGAAGAGTAACATGTCTTCCCACAGTCTGAGCATTTGTAAGGCTTCTCCCCTGTGTGTATTCGCTCATGAGCTTTCAGGCTTCTTAACTGGTTAAAACTATGTCCACACTGGGCGCAATGGTGTGCCTTATCTCCAGTGTGTGTCCTCCCATGTCTTTTCAGGCTTCCTAACTTGGTAAAACGCTGTCCAAGGTGCCGGCTTGCTGGTTTGGATGTCTCTGGTTCCTCCGAATTTTGTTTTTCTCCTGCCAAAAAACAGTGTTTATTTAAAGCAAGACCAGAATGAAATCTCCCCATGATAAACTGCCTTGCTATGAGGTTTAATCCAAATCAGAGCCATCAACCTGAGGCCAGTTTTCAAACATTTAATCACTTAAAACAAATTATGTTGTAGAGCTTCCTGGTAATTACTGATATGTTTACTTACGTATTTTATTCATTCTGTTTTAGAAGTCAGAATACAAACAACTAGACAGTTCTAGGATAGTCAAGACACAGACGTCGATGGATTCCTATCCAGCAGGTGGTTCTAAATATATAACCTTCATATTTGTAAGATACATAATTGGACTTTTTCCATACGCACACATTTTGTGCACAAATTTGTTAACATCCTTTTGCCAAGATAATCCATCCACCTGACAGGTGTGGCATATCATGAAGCTGATTAAAAAGCATGATCATTACACAGGTCCACCTTGTGCTGGGGACAATAAACGGCCACTCTAAAATGTGCAGTTTTGTCACACGACACAGGGCCACAGATTTCTCAAGTTTTGAGGGAGCGTGACATTGGCATGCTGACTGCAGGAATATCCACTAGAGCTGTTACCTGAGAATGTAATGTTAATTTCTCTACCATAAGCCACCTCAAACGTTGCTTTAGAGAATTTGGCAGTACATCCAACTGGCCTCACAACCGCAGATCACATTTAACAAAGCCAGCCCAGGACCTCCACATTGTCTTAGACCAGCCACCCGGCCAGCTTCATTGGCTGGGCCTGGCTCCCCAGTGGGTGGATGGCTGCGCTCCTGCCCAGTCATGTGAAGTCCATAGATTAGGGCCTATTGAATTTATTTACATTGACTGATTTCCTTATATGAACTGTAAATCATTGAACTTGTTGCAGGATGCTCTCGATGGTGCAGCTGTAGAACTTTTTGATGATTCAATTCAATTCAATTCAATTTTATTTTATATAGCCCTTCGTACATCAGCTAATATCTCGAAGTGCTGTACAGAAACCCAGCCTAAAACCCCAAACAGCTAGTAATGCAGGTGTAGAAGCATGATCTGGGGACCCATGACAAATCTTTTCAGTCTCCTGAGGGGGAATAGGTTTTGTTGTGCCCTCTTCACGACTGTCTTGGTGTGCTTGGACCATGTTAGTTTGTTGGTGATGTGGACGCCAAGGAACTTGAAGCTCTCAACCTGCTGCACTACAGCCCCGGGTACATTAGGGCAACGGTCCGATGTCAGAAGGATTCAGATAATAACCTAACGAAATTAGCATCGTGATTCAATGTGAAGGTGATGATCGACACGCCGAACAGATGAATTTCAACCATACCAGCCAGAATATAGCATGAGCTTAAAGTATGGCAACGTGGTATGAACTTTGAACTCTTATTCACTAAAGAAGTGATACCTACTAGCCGTTGCGTTAGCAACCGCAGCTGTAAACGTGGGCTAGGAAAGGACGGACAAGGGATCTCTTCTAACAAACAACACTGCCAGGTATCCAGTTTACGACCAGAGACATTCTTCCAAGGACAGGAAGATCTCTGTTGGGCAACACGGCCTTCCATCTACAACCAACCTATTGAGGCGCAGCTCAGAGTAAATATTTATTGCATTTTCTTTTTCCAAATGGGCGGTTATTTAGAATGCATAAGATTCCGTATTTATGATAGCATAGCTTCTCCCTTTGTTCTTCAGTTCTCCCGCGCTTTCATTCAAACCCAACCAACAACGTTTTCCAACCAACGACCCAACAACGTTTTCTTGTAGGACATAATTAGTAATCAATGTATGATCCATTCTGAGTATATGTGATAAGGGAGTTATATGCTGAATGGTAATGATTAAAATATTCCACCCTGAAACCATATAATTGTATGAAAGCTATAAGAATCATAAATTTATAATCTGATGGTGTGTGTAGTTTTAGTCAGAATTAGAACAAGGACCTTTTGTTCCTTTTTAGTATGTAAGCAGGGTGCAAGTGGGAAACAAATGATAAGAGGAGCTATCGACAGACAAGTTGTACTACTGTGTTCCTTACAGGACATTCTGTCTCCACCCAGGGAGGGGAGAAACTGTTTGGCTTGCAGAAGATTATGAAACATGTTGCAGATTAAACAATGTATCTGTGTAGTGGAAAAACCCCGACTGTCTGAGCAAGGCGTAGCTTAAGATTTGAACTTGTTTGTGTGTGTGTTATAAAGACTGTGTTAGAATTTTTGATTTCAGAGCGCTCTCGTGAATAAACTGTACTAACCTTTTGCATAAACTGAGTCTTTGCCTAATTATTATTAAACCCAGGGTCTTACGAACCTCGGGGATTGGTCAAAGTTTACTGATTGTGATTGAAAATTCTCGTGACAATATGTAATTCTGTGTGATTAGTTAGATATTTAGTAAATAAATAATTAAACCAAAGTTTGTATTGCTTATTCAACTTGTTAGCCAGGGTTCGTGAAGATAACAAAGATTTCAATGATGTTCAGATGAGACTGAAATAAGGTGACGATTAATGATTGACTGCTATTGAGGTAAAAGATAACCAGGTCTTTAAGAGTTTATTCGGAAGATAACAGCTCTATTCTTTCGTGGTGCCCCGACTTTCCAGTTAATTACATATACATGATTAGCTTAATCAGGTAATATTAATTACAGACAAAGGATTTTATAGAATAGCATGTCATATCACTTAATCCGGCATAGCCAAAGACACGACAGCGGTCTCGTTGTTGTCGGTGATCAGGCCTACCACTGTTGTGTCATTGGCAAACTTAATGATGGTGTTGGAGTCATGCCTGGTCGTGCAATCATGAGTGAACAGTGAGTCCAGGACCCAGTTGCACAGGGCGGGTTTCAGACCCAGGGCCTTGAGCTTAATGATGAGTTGAGGGTACTATGGTGGTAAATGCTGAGCTATAGTCAAAGAACAGCATTCTTACATAGGTATAGGTATTCCTCTTGTCCAGATTCTTTATGCGTTTGAGCCAATAAGTTGTGTTGTGACAAGTTATGGGGGAAGATAGCCCTATTTGGTAAAAGACCATAGTATGTCAAGAACAGCTCAAATAAGCAAAGAGAAAAAAACAGTCCATCATTACTTTAAGATATGAAGGTCAGTCAATACCGAAAATTTCAAGAACTTTTAAAGTTTCTTCAAGTGCAGTCACACAAAACTTCAAGCGCTATGATGAAACTGGCTCTCATGAGGACCGCCACAGGAATGGAAGACCCAGAGTTACCTCTGCTGCAGAGGATAGGTTCATTAGAGTTAACTGCACCTCAGATTGCAGCCCAAATAAATTATTCAGAGTTCAAGTAACAGACACATCTCAACATCAACTGTTCAGAGGAGACTGTGTGAATCAGGCCTTCATGGTCAAATTTCTGCAAAAGAAACAACGACTAAAGGACACCAATAAGAACAAGGGGCCAAGAAACACGAACAATGGACATTAGACCGGCGGAAATCTGTCCTTTGGTCTGATGAGTCCAAATGTGAGATTTTTGGTTCCAACCGTCGTGTCTTTGTGAGACGCAGAGTAGGTGAACGGATGATCTCTGCGTGTGTGGTTCCCATCGTGAAGCATGGAGGAGGTGTGATGGTGCATTGCCGGTGACACTGTCTGTGATTTATTTAGAACTCAAGGCACACTTAACTAGCATGGCTACCACAGCATTCTGCAGCGATACACGATCCCACCTGGTTTGCGCTTATTGGGACTATCATTTGTTAGTTGTCATCTGTTTTTCAACAGGACAATGACCAAACACACCTCTAGGCTGTGTAAGGGCTATTTGACCAAGGAGAGTTATGGAGTGTTGCATCAGATGACCTGTCCTCCACAATCACCCGACCTCAACCCAATTGAGATGGTTTGGGATGAGGTGGACCGCAGAGTAAAGGAAAAGCAGCCAACAAGTGCTCAGCATATGTGGGACCTCCTTCAAGACTGTGGGAAAAGCATTCCAGGTGAAGCTGGTTGAGAAAATACCAAGAGTGTGCAAAGCTGTATTTGTATTAGTCAGGGACAGCACTATTGGAAACAGATACCAGTGGGTAGATCTATTTAATTTGTTACAACTAAACTACAGCACTTACTTTGATGTGTCAAATCTGATCCTTTCTTCTCTTCCCCTCCTCTCACAGTTCCACTCAGCCCCGTTGTTTTCCTGCAGTCCACCAGCAGCACAGACAACCTCTTCATACCCAGCAGTAAGGTGCTACCGGGAGAGACACGACACGGGGACTCCAGGAGGGTGGAAGGGCTAGCATTGTCCTGGTAACCATAAAGAGGGGACACAGACACATATCATTATGGATGCTGATGTCACTGTTGTCATAAAGTGCTTTACAGAAACCCAGCCCAGACCCTGATAGCGCAAGCTGTATGCTAGACCAGACTATGAGTTATGAGTTTGAGTTTATTTTTACAGGGACAGTGCACATTAATCAACGTTTCAGTAAAAGTGCCGGTTTTAGCCAGCCGGCTAATTTTCAACCGCAGTCCCTGGGCAGGTTATTAAAAACAATTACAATATAGACAATAGCAACATAGAACAAGACGTAGCATACAGACATAGCTACATAGGACAAGCAAGACGTAGCATACAGACAGAGCAACATAGAACAAAAAGCAGCAAGACAAAATTCATAAAAGCAACAAAGTGTTTCCACACCTAACAAGTTACAGACAACAGACATGGAAAGCGGCAACACACAGCTAGGGACCATGTTCACAAATCTGATTGACCTTTAGCCATGTCTTCAAGCATTTTGTGAAAGTGTGATATGTGGTGCAGTTATGTGTGTCTGATGGTAGTGTATTCCAGACATGGGAAGCTCTCACAGAAAAAGCGGATTTACTAAAGGTGCTTTTCCTTAGGGGAACTACACAGTCACCTCTCATGGCAGACCTTGTGGATCTGCTGCCATATGTTTGGGTTTTCTGTTTAACAAAAATACTGAGTGGAGGGGGAGCCAAGCCATTTAGGATCTTGAATACAAGACATGCATCGGTGTATTGCACAAGATTTTCCCAACTCAGGAGCTCATGCTTTCTGAGGATGTGACAGTGATGATGGCTATTGGGCTTCCTATCAAGCACTTTGAGAGCCTGTTTGTAGACAGACTGAATAGGTCTTACTGTTGTACAGCAAGCTTGGGCCCAACTAGTCAAGCAGTATGTTAAGTGGGGGAGTATCATAGATTTGAAGTACAGTTTTGCTACCTCTGTAGTCAAACAAATTCGTATAAATCAGAAATTAGCTAGGTTGAATTTGGTTATTTGAATTACCTTTTCACATGCTTTTTAAAAGAGAGGTTGGAATCAAGTATGATGCCAAGGTACTTAAAATCAGATACCACCTGGAGCTTCTCCCCTGACACATAGACATCTGGCTCAGTAGCATCTGTTGCCCTCTTTGTGAAGAACATTCAAACAGTTTTTTTCACATTGAGATGCAAACAGGAGTCACTGAGCCACTTTGTAACCTGGACCATTACAGTAGTGAGTTCTTGTGCAGCTTGTTGTTTGCTCTTTGCATGCACATATATCACTGTATCATCTGCATACATTTGAACTTCAGACCCAGTACAGACAGAAGGCAGATCATTAATGTACAGGCTGAACAGGAGGGGCCCCAGTATTGACCCTTGGGGCACGCCCACATCATAGCTAAGAGTGGGCGGCAGCTCATTGCTCACTCTGACACACTGAGTTCTGCCTTCAAGGTATGATTTCATCCATCTCAAGGCATCGGGTGAAAAGTTGAACTTGGACAATTTTGTGATGAGAATCTCATGGTTAACTGTATCAAAAGCCTTCCTTAGGTCCAGAAACACAGCCCCAACAACACCCCCTTTGTAGATCTTGGACTTCACATTTTCCAGAAGAAAGCAGTTGGCCGTTTCTGTGGAGTGTTTCGCTCTGAAGCCAAACTGCATGGAATGTAATGTGAAGCGGCTGTTGTTGAGGTGGGCAATCAGTTTGTCTGCTACACACTTTTCAACAACCTTTGACACCACAGGTAGTATACTAATGGGCCTGTAGTTACTCACGTCAGCAGGGTCGCCTGATTTAAACATGGTCGTTATTATGGCCGACTTCCATACCCTTGGAAACACCCCGAGACCAATAGATGTGTTGGTGACCTTAGTAATGGGGCCAATGAGTGACTCTTTGTAGTTTTTAAGAAAGGTAGAGTCCATCCCAAACACATCTTTGGCTTTAGAGTTCTTTTGTGAGCTAATCACCTTGTCCACCTTTGACTCAGAAACCTCCCTTATGATGAAGACAGGTTGAGCGTCATTCACTAGCACTTTGCCCAAGAAACCAGTGGAGGGGTTCTGTGTCAGTACCCTGACAGAGTCAATAAAGTAGGAATTGAAGGCTATTGCTATTTCGACTGCATCCTG
>NW_026602025.1:0-27106 GCF_029448725.1 Salvelinus fontinalis
TGTTTGATTTTGGATTGGAGATGTTTAATATGAGTCTGGAAGGAGAGTTTACATTCTAGCCAGACACCTAGGTATTTATAGATGTCCACATATTCTAGGTCGGAACCGTCCAGGGTGGTGATGCTAGTCGGGCGGGCGGGCGGGTGCAAGCAGCGAACGGTTGAAAAGCACGCATTTGGTTTTACTAGCGTTTAAGAGCAGTTGGAGGCCACCGAAGGAGTGTTGTATGGCATTGAAGCTCATTTGGAGGTTAGATAGCACAGTGTCCAAGGAATGGCCAGAAGTATACAGACTGGTGTCGTCTGCGTAGAGGTGGATCAGGGAATCGCCCGCAGCAAGAGCAACATCATTGATATATACAGAGAAAAGAGTCGGCCCGAGAATTGAACCCTGTGGTACCCCCATAGAGACTGCCAGAGGACCAGACAACATGCCCTCCGATTTGACACACTGAGCTCTGTCTGCAAAGTAGTTGGTGAACCAGGCAAGGCAGTCATCAGAAAAACCGAGGCTACCGAGTCTGCCGATAAGAATATGGTGATTGAGTCAAAAGCCATGGCCAGGTCGAGCGTGGCTGAGGTGCACCCGTGACCGGCTCGGAAACCGGATTGCACAGCGGAGAAGGTACGGTGGAATTCGAGATGGTCAGTGATCTGTTTATTAACTTGGCTTTCGAAGACCTTAGATTGGCAGGGCAGGATGGATGTAGGTCTGTAACAGTTTGGGTCCAGGGTGTCTCCCCCTTTGAAGAGGGGGATGACCACGGCAGTTTTCCAATCCTTGGGGATCTCAGACGATATGAAAGAGATGTTGAACAAGCTGGTAATAGGGGTTGTGACAATGGCGGCGGAAAGTTTCAGAAATAGAAGGTCTAGATTGTCAAGCACAGCTGATTTGTATGTGTCCAGGTTTTGCAGCTCTTTCAGAACATTTGATATCTGGATTTGGTTGGCATAAATTAGTAAAGCGGTGCCATAGAAATGTTTGAAATACAGCACATACCTACCGGTAGCTCAAAAGTTGGAGTCAATTTTGTTGCTGTATTAACTGCATTTAAAGGTTGCGTGTACGTGCTTTTTTAATTCATGGCGACTAAGTACGGTTTGCTACGACGCACACCCTGAGCGTTCATCATGCGGCTTGAGAAGGCCTGTATGAACAGACTTCCTCACACTTCTCATAGAAATTTACTGGTTTATCCCATGTAAATCAGAGTGGTTGGGAAATCCTGGTCAAACTCTTCCTGCCCTCAAACCCTAGGTTAGCAGCGCTACAAGCAACTCTGGGAGAGCCTGGACCTGATAGCAACCTGCCAACTAAGATCGTTAGCATTGACTTATTTAAACCTGAAAGTTTGGATTGGCACTGGGATATGAAGACACCCCGCCAAAACGATGGGCTAATGATACGAGAGCTGGTTTTATATTTAAGCTTTCACTAATAGGAAACCAAGTCAGTTACGAGAGAAGACACCCAGCAGAGTCATTTAAATGCAAGTTGACAACCGTGATATTAGTTTGCACTGACACCATTAACCCGATTCTAGCAGCCTCATATGTACCAACCTCAAACACTCAGTTCCACAACAATCAAGTTTAAATGAACAAGAACCCATTCCACATCATGTGATGCTACTAGCATAATTTGACCAAATGTAGCTTAAGTCAAATGGTAATTTAAGCACATGGGTCAAAGTAGACATATTGCTGATGCCAAAGCATGGTTATAATGCAAAATAAAAGTTGCCATCACCAGTTACTCATGTCAGGTCAAAGACCTCAACTCCAAGTAGGAACCGTCAAAACAATACTGAGGACACAATTATTACAGTTAGCGTTTAATTGAGCCAAAACAAGAAATTGCAGTTACACACACAACCTGGACAAAAAACCCATGAACTCTTGCATGGACCCCGAGCACCATGTCCCACATCAGATATCCATGTTTGTGGTCAACGGGGGCTGAGATGCAGAAGTCAACAGTTCCTCAATGGCATGGTCAGACGGGCCGGTGGCAGCTTCAGAGGTAGCGTCGTCAGACGGGCCAGTGGCAGCTTCAGAGGTAGCGTCGTCCGACGGGCCAGTGGCAGCTTCAGAGGTAGCGTCGTCCGACGGGCCAGTGGCAGCTTCAGAGGTAGCGTCGTCCGACGGGCCAGTGGCAGCTTCAGAGGTAGCGTCGTCCGACGGGCCAGTGGCAGCTTCAGAGGTAGCGTCGTCCGACGGGCCAGTGGCAGCTTCAGAGGTAGCGTCGTCCGACGGGCCAGTGGCAGCTTCAGAGGTAGCGTCGTCCGACGGGCCAGTGGCAGCTTCAGTGGCAGCGTCGTCCGACGGGCCAGTGGCAGCTTCAGAGGTAGCGTCGTCCGACGGGCCAGTGGCAGCTTCAGAGGTAGCGTCGTCCGACGGGCCAGTGGCAGCTTCAGAGGTAGCGTCGTCCGACGGGCCAGTGGCAGCTTCAGAGGTAGCGTCGTCCGACGGGCCAGTGGCAGCTTCAGAGGTAGCGTCGTCCGACGGGCCAGTGGCAGCTTCAGAGGTAGCCTCGTCCGACGGGCCAGTGGCAGCTTCAGAGGTAGCCTCGTCCGACGGGCCAGTGGCAGCTTCAGAGGTAGCCTCGTCCGACGGGCCAGTGGCAGCTTCAGAGGTAGCGTCGTCCGACGGGCCAGTGGCAGCTTCAGAGGTAGCGTCGTCCGACGGGCCAGTGGCAGCTTCAGAGGTAGCGTCGTCCGACGGGCCAGTGGCAGCTTCAGAGGTAGCGTCGTCAGACGGGCCAGTGGCAGCTTCAGAGGTAGCGTCGTCAGACGGGCCAGTGGCAGCTTCAGAGGTAGCGTCGTCAGACGGGCCAGTGGCAGCTTCAGAGGTAGCGTCGTCAGACGGGCCAGTGGCAGCTTCAGAGGTAGCGTCGTCAGACGGGCCAGTGGCAGCTTCAGAGGTAGCGTCGTCAGACGGGCCAGTGGCAGCTTCAGAGGTAGCGTCGTCAGACGGGCCAGTGGCAGCTTCAGAGGTAGCGTCGTCAGACGGGCCAGTGGTAGCTTCAGAGGTAGCGTCGTCAGACGGGCCAGTGGCAGCTTCAGAGGTAGCGTCGTCAGACGGGCCAGTGGCAGCTTCAGAGGTAGCGTCGTCAGACGGGCCAGTGGCAGCTTCAGAGGTAGCGTCGTCAGACGGGCCAGTGGCAGCTTTTGAGGTAGCGTCGTCAGAGGACAGGGCATCATTTGCCGTAGAGCTACCGTGGTTTGGAGAAGCTTGGGATTCTACTTCATTAGTCTCGAAATACTCTAGAGAGAAAACATAAAGGAACAGTTGGGTATTCTACAGCAACACAGCTGTTCTACACGGTCTAAGCCAAATTGCCATTTGAATGTTGAGCAACATGAACCCAACACAGATTTCAAAGTATATGTTTCAGGCCGTACCTTCTCTGTCTTGTTTAGCGTCAGACCCTATGGATCGGAGCAAGGCCAGGGCATGCACAATGGAGACGTCATTTGATGACAGCTCTGAAAAACGTAGGTTAAGGTACACAAGCAAAATCAAAGGGTTTGACAACATTATTTAGACATCTAAGTTACTCTATGGTGTTGAATGAGTGTCAAGCACAGCAGCACCATAGACACAGTACAAAGCTAGAAGGGTTGTGGAAAGAAACACTTACCTCCAAGTCTCCTCTGCAGAGAGACTTGCTCTTGCTTCTGGGACTTTCCAACAGGGTAACAAGAAACTGAGGAGAAAGTGTTGACGGAAAATATCTACATATATTAATAATAGCAGATGACCAATGCGGAACAGACAGTCACATTGTAACCTCCAACTGATAAAGTAAAGCATATTTCCCAAACAAATCCCTTCAATCCAAATAAAACATTAGTGAACCAACCTTTCACAACCCCCACAGTCACCACAAAGAGCAGCAGTTCTCTCACACCTCCCATGATCATGAAAATAGTCTGTGTTATCAACAGGTAATGTCTTCCCATGGCCTGTATGAGGCTTATATAGGCCACTAATGACCTTTTACCTGACAAACATGACTTAACGATCAATTAACATGCTTGATTGAGGTGTTACATTCAGATAGAAATAGACCATGTAGAACGTATGTTGATTCTGGTGGGCAGGCAATCTTTTCTACTCCATATATTGCATTTATATCTGTAATGTTTAACCCTAATGGTCTCAGATCAGCAGTAAAAAGAAGTAGGCCTAATTATTTTAGGTGTAATCTTCAAAGATATTAGGGGGAAATAAACACTGTACTCAAATCCACTTTTTACAATGCTCCTGGGAAATGGGTAGGCCTCCACCATATAGTCCTCATAGTTTTACAGCTGTGTTATATTCCTTTATTTACATAGATCACATACATAAATATATATGTTAGCTGTAGGTAGCTTTGGGATAAAATTCCCATATTGTATTGTTACTAACATAAGTCATAATATATCATATTTTCCTCATTTGCTCTGTAGGAGGTTCGTCATATGAAGGACATTCAAGTGGGTGTGACCCCTAAACTGTAGGAGGGGCTCAGTGGGGTGACAGACATCCTGTAAGGGATCTCCAGCTAGTGTCTGAGGACCTGTAGGAGGCTGTGTCTACAGCTGTGGGGCAGGACAAGCATGGTAACCTAACCTCAATGTATGAAGGATTTTATTGTTAGGGATAGTAACCTCCAATCTTTTAAAATATGTCTCTGTGTCTCTCCACCAATCTCCCTTCTCTTCCCCATCCCCCAACCCACTTCAGTAGGTTCAGCCCAGGATAAGTGCACCATCCTGGCTGTGATCCCCAGTCCAGCTGCTCCATGTAACCTAGTTCGGAAGCAGGACCTCAGCGAATGTATGTGGTTGTTCCTTACTTTAACATAAAACTATCATAGATATTATGTACACCTAATTGTCTTCTCACATGTTCCCTTCGCCCTCCTCCTCAGACCGCTGCACCCTGACCTTTGACCCTTGTACGGCCAACGATCACCTGCTCCTCTCCCAGGAGAACGTACGAGGGCATCCCCAGGAAGGAAAAGGGGAAACGGTGTATGGTGGGAATGAACGATCTTCCCTAGAGCCTCCAGCTGGATGAGCGCCAGCTGAGCACCTGGCACAATGGGTGCCTGTGTAACCGATGTGAAATGGCTAGCTAGGTAGCAGTGGTGCGCGCTAGCAGCCTTTCAGTCGGTGACGTCACTTGCTCTGAAACCTTGAAGTAGTGGTTCCCCTTGCTCTGCAAGGGCCGAGGCTTTTGTGGAGCGATGGGTAACGATGCTTCGTGGGTGACTGTTGTTGATGTGTGCAGAGGGTCCCTGGTTCACGCCCGGGTCGGGGCGAGGGGACGGACTAAAGTTATACTGTTACACCTGGAAGCGGTGGATGGCCACTGTCACCACTCCCGCATTAGAATGCTGCTGGACTACGAGGCTGGAAAACTGACGAACTACGGAGACGGGCAGACACGGCTGCATGCCTCGCCTTCACTCAGGAGCTGTTCCCGACCTGTTGCCACGACGACAACACGAAAGGGGATGACGTGACCTAACCATCTCATATGGGACTATTCTCCGTAACCATATACTTAGATAGACATCGTATCATTGTATCTTTTATTTATTTATTTTATTTCACCTTTATTTAACCAGGTAGGCAAATTGAGAACACGTTCTCATTTACAATTGCGACCTGGCCAAGATAAAGCAAAGCAGTTCGACACATACAACAACACATAGTTACACATGGAGTAAAACAAACATACAGTCAATAATACAGTGAAAAATAAGTCTATATACAATGTGAGCAAGTGAGGTGAGATAAGGGAGGTGAAGGCAAACAAAATATATATATAAATAAATAAAAATATAAAAAAGGCCATGGTGGCGAAGTAAATACAATATAGCAAGTAAAAAAAAAAATGGAATGGTTGGTTTGCAGTGGAAGAAAGTGCAAAGTAGAGATAGAAATAATGGGGTGCAACGGAGCAAAATAAATAAATAAATACAGTAGGTAAAGATGTAGTTGTTTGGGCTAAATTATAGATGGGCTATGTACAGGTGCAGTAATCTATGAGCTGCTCTGAAAGCTGGTGCTTAAAGCTAGTGAGGGAGATAAGTGTTTCCAGTTTCAGAGATTTTTGTAGTTCGTTCCAGTCATTGGCAGCAGAGAACTGGAAGGAGAGGCGGCCAAAGGAAGAATTGGTTTTGGGGGTGACCAGAGAGATATACCTGCTGGAGCGCGTGCTACAGGTGGGTGCTGCTATGGTGACCAGCGAGCTGAGATAAGGGGGGACTTTACCTAGCAGGGTCTTGTAGATGACCTGGAGCCAGTGGGTTTGGCGACGAGTATGAAGCGAGGGCCAGCCAACGAGAGTGTACAGGTCGCAGTGGTGGGTAGTATATGGGGCTTTGGTGGCAAAACGGATGGCACTGTGATAGACTGCATCCAATTTATTGAGTAGGGTTTTGGAGGCTATTTTGTAAATGACATCACCGAAGTCGAGGATTGGTAGGATGGTCAGTTTTACAAGGGTATGTTTGGCAGCATGAGTGAAGGATGCTTTGTTGCGGAATAGGAAGCCAATTCTAGATTTAACTTTGGATTGGAGATGTTTGATGTGAGTCTGGAAGGAGAGTTTACAGTCTAACCAGACACCTAGGTATTTGTAGTTGTCCACATATTCTAAGTCAGAGCCGTCCAGAGTAGTGATGTTGGACAGGCGGGCAGGTGCAGGCAGCGATCGGTTGAAGAGCATGCATTTAGTTTTACTTGTATTTAAGAGCAGTTGGAGACCACGGAAGTAGAGTTGTATGGCATTGAAGCTCGCCTGGAGGGTTGTTAACACAGTGTCAAAAGAAGGGCCAGAAGTATACAGAATAGTGTCGTCTGCGTAGAGGTGGATCAGAGACTCACCAGCAGCAAGAGCGACATCATTGATGTATACAGAGAAAAGAGTCGGCTTGAGAATTGAACCCTGTGGTACCCCCATAGAGACTGCCAGAGGTCCGGACAACAGGCCTTCCAATTTGACACACTGAACTCTGTCTGCGAAGTAGTTGGTGAACCAGGCGAGACAGTCATTTGAGAAACCAAGGCTGTTGAGTCTGCCGATAAGAATACGGTGATTGACAGAGTCGAAAGCCTTGGCCAGGTCGATGAAGACGGCTGCACAGTAATGTCTTTTATCGATGGCGGTTATGATATCGTTTAGTACCTTGAGCGTGGCTGAGGTGCACCCATGACCAGCTCGGAAACTGGATTGCACAGCGGAGAAGGTACGGTGGGATTCGAAATGGTCAGTGATCTGTTTATTAACTTGGCTTTCGAAGACTTTAGAAAGGCAGGGCAGGATGGATATAGGTCTATAACAGTTTGGGTCTAGAGTGTCACCCCCTTTGAAGAGGGGGATGACCGCGGCAGCTTTCCAATCTTTAGGGATCTCGGACGATACGAAAGAGAGGTTGAACAGACTGGTAATAGGGGTTGCAACAATGGCGGCGGATAATTTTAGAAAGAGAGGGTCCAGATTGTCTAGCCCAGCTGATTTGTACGGGTCCAGTTTTTGCAGCTCTTTCAGAACATCTGCTAACTGGATTTGGGTGAAGGAGAAGCTGGGGAGGCTCGGGCAAGTAGCTGCGGGGTGTGCGGAGCTGTTGGCCGGAGTTGGGGTAGCCAGGAAGAAAACATGGCCAGCCGTAGAGAAATGCTTATTGAAATGTTCGATTATCATGGATTTATCGGTGGTGACCGTGTTACCTAGCCTCAATGCAGTGGGCAGCTGGGAGGAGGTGCTCTTGTTCTCCATGGACTTTACAGTGTCCCAAAACTTTTTGGAGTTAGAGCTACACTGTGCAAATTTCTGGTTGAAAAATCTACCAGACACAGTCTGGTACCAATCAACATGACAGCCTTGAGTTGGGGAGGAGTGAGCACTTTGGGGTAGCGGTCAGGTCAGATGAAGTGAGGAAGAACAGATATCACAAAGGTTCTGTCTAGCAACAGAGATGCATTGGCTGTTCAGAGGTGTAGGAGTAGACTCAGCATAGGAGAAAGGATTAAATATCAGTGCTTGTGTGAATATGTTTTTTGTCTAATGCAGCTGTCTTGACCCTCTGGGAAGAATAAACTTGGTTTAAGCTTTCATAGTGTCCGTCGAGTTTTTACTCTGAGAATTAGAACCTAACAGTTGGCACTGCGAGCAGGGTTCACCACGATTTGCAGTCGAACTAGAGATTCTGAATCAGTGAAACAGAAACAAGGTAGGCACAGTTCCTACACCTGTTATCACTAATTCTGACATCTTGGGGAGATGAGAGTCGTACGCTGAACCAATTATAGGGTACGGACCTAGAAAGCCTGAGCTTATTCAGTAGTCCCATTGTAATTATGACCGGTCGTAGTCTTAGGGGGTAAGACCCGGGTGGGGTTGGTTACCTGCTAATACCTGTAACGAGTGGGTGAAAGTCTCAGCCGCAGTGGACATGCGGCAGTAGAGTGGGTGTGGATGGATAAAATGACATGCTTGTGTACTAGGATAAAAAGTTGCCATTCAGGGTTAGAAGAAAAGCATTAAGATACTCGAACGCTGTTGGATTTGGTTGTATTAGCAATAAAGAGAGCAATAAAGAGAGGTTGGTTTTATGCCCTGTTAAGGTGGGGAACCATGACAGATTATGTGGAAATAGGAAGACAAGTGTGAATCATTTTGGTAATGTGTGTTATCAACAACAGTGATATTTGAACAGATTGGAGATGACTATGAATAACAATAAAATCCTTCATACAGTGAGGTTAGGGTAGGTTACCATGCTTGTCCTGAACCACAGCTGTAGACACAGCCTCCTCCAGGTCCTCAGACACTAGCTTGGAGATCCGTTACAGGATGTCTGTCACCCCACTGAGCCCCTATTGCAGGTTAGGGGTCACATCCACTTGAATGTCCTTCATATGACGAACCTCCTACAGAGCAAATTAGGAAAATATGATATATTATGATTTATGTTAGTAACAATACAATATGGGAATTTTATCCCAAAGCTACCTACAGCTAACATATATATTTATGTATGTGATCTATGTAAATAAAGGAATATAACACAGCTGTAAAACTGTGAAGGACTATATGGTGGAGGCCTACCCATTTCCCAGGAGCATTGTAAAAAGTGGATTTGGGTACAGTGTTTATTTCCCCCTAATATCTTTGAAGATTACACCTAAAATAATTAGGCCTACTTCTTTCTACTGCTGATCTGAGACCATTAGGGTTAAACATTACAGATATAAATGCAATATATGGAGTAGAAAAGATTGCCTGCCCAACATACATTCTACATGGTCTATTTCTATCTGAATGTAACACCTCAATCAAGCATGTTAATTGATCGTTAAGTCATGTTTGTCAGGTAAAAGGTCATTAGTGGCCTATATAAGCCTCATACAGGCCATGTGAAGACATTACCTGTTGATAACACAGACTATTTTCATGATCATGGGCGGAGTGAGAGAATTGCTGCTCTTTGTGGTGACTGTGGGGGTTGTGAAAGGTTGGTTCACTAATGTTTTATTTAGATTGAAGGGATTTGGTTGGGAAATAATTTTATCTTTATCAGTTGGAGATAAAAATTTGACTGTCTGTTTGTTCCGCATTGGTCGTCTGCTATTATTAATATATGTAGCTATTTTGTGTCAACTCAACTTCTGTCAACACTTTCTCCTTAGTTTCTTGTTACCCTGTTGGAAAGTCCCAGAAGCTAGAGCAAGTCTCTCTGCAGAGGAGACTTGGAGGTAAGTGTTTCTTTCCACAACCCTTCTAGCTTTGTACTGTGTCTATGGTGCTGCTGTGCTTGACACTCATTCAACACCATAGAGTAACTCAGTTGTCTAAATAATGTTGTCAAACCCTTTGATTTGGTCATTTTGCTTGTGTACCTTAACCTACGTTTTTCAGAGCTGTCATCAAATGACGTCTCCATTGTGCATGCCCTGGCCTTGCTCCGATCCATAGGGTCTGACGCTAAACAAGACAGAGAAGGTACGGCCTGAAACATATACTTTGAAATCTGTGTTGGGTTCATGTTGCTCAACATTCAAATGGCAATTTGGCTTAGACCGTGTAGAACAGCTGTGTTGCTGTAGAATACCCAACTGTTCCTTTATGTTTTCTCTCTAGAGTATTTCGAGACTAATGAAGTAGAATCCCAAGCTTCTCCAAACCACGGTAGCTCTACGGCAAATGATGCCCTGTCCTCTGACGACGCTACCTCAAAAGCTGCCACCGGCCGGTCTGACGACGCTACCTCTGAAGCTGCCACCGGCCCGTCTGACGACGCTACCTCTGAAGCTGCCACCGGCCCGTCTGACGACGCTACCTCTGAAGCTGCCACCGGCCCGTCTGACGACGCTACCTCTGAAGCTGCCACCGGCCCGTCTGACGACGCTACCTCTGAAGCTGCCACCGGCCCGTCTGACGACGCTACCTCTGAAGCTGCCACCGGCCCGTCTGACGACGCTACCTCTGAAGCTGCCACCGGCCCGTCTGACGACGCTACCTCTGAAGCTGCCACCGGCCCGTCTGACGACGCTACCTCTGAAGCTGCCACCGGCCCGTCTGACGACGCTACCTCTGAAGCTGCCACCGGCCCGTCTGACGACGCTACCTCTGAAGCTGCCACCGGCCCGTCTGACGACGCTACCTCTGAAGCTGCCACCGGCCCGTCGGACGACGCTACCTCTGAAGCTGCCACCGGCCCGTCGGACGACGCTACCTCTGAAGCTGCCACAGGCCCGTCGGACGACGCTACCTCTGAAGCTGCCACCGGCCCGTCGGACGACGCTACCTCTGAAGCTGCCACCGGCCCGTCGGACGACGCTACCTCTGAAGCTGCCACCGGCCCGTCGGACGACGCTACCTCTGAAGCTGCCACCGGCCCGTCGGACGACGCTACCTCTGAAGCTGCCACCGGCCCGTCGGACGACGCTACCTCTGAAGCTGCCACCGGCCCGTCGGACGACGCTACCTCTGAAGCTGCCACCGGCCCGTCGGACGACGCTACCTCTGAAGCTGCCACCGGCCCGTCGGACGACGCTACCTCTGAAGCTGCCACCGGCCCGTCGGACGACGCTACCTCTGAAGCTGCCACCGGCCCGTCGGACGACGCTACCTCTGAAGCTGCCACCGGCCCGTCGGACGACGCTACCTCTGAAGCTGCCACCGGCCCGTCGGACGACGCTACCTCTGAAGCTGCCACCGGCCCGTCGGACGACGCTACCTCTGAAGCTGCCACCGGCCCGTCGGACGACGCTACCTCTGAAGCTGCCACCGGCCCGTCGGACGACGCTACCTCTGAAGCTGCCACCGGCCCGTCGGACGACGCTACCTCTGAAGCTGCCACCGGCCCGTCGGACGACGCTACCTCTGAAGCTGCCACCGGCCCGTCTGACCATGCCATTGAGGAACTGTTGACTTCTGCATCTCAGCCCCCGTTGACCACAAACATGGATATCTGATGTGGGACATGGTGCTCGGGGTCAATGCAAGAGTTCATGGGTTTTTTGTCCAGGTTGTGTGTAACTGCAATTTCTTGTTTTGGTTCAATTAAACGCTAACTGTAATAATATTGTCCTCAGTATTGTTTTGACGGTTCCTACTGAGTTGAGGTCTTTGACCTGACATGAGTAACTGGTGATGGCAATATATGTCTACTTTGACCCCTGTGCTTAAATTACCATTTGGCACTTTAAGCTACATTTGGTCAAATCATGCTAGTAGCATCACATTATGTGGAATGGGTTCTTGTTCATTTAAACTTGATGGTTGTGGAACTGAGTGTTTGGGGTTGGTACATATGAGGCTGCTAGAATTGGGTTTAATGGTGTCAGTGCTAACTAATATCACGGTTGTCAACTTGCATTTAAATGACTCTGCTGGGTGTCTTCTCTCGTAACTGACTTGGTTTCCTATTAGTGAAAGCTTAAATATAAAACCAGCTCTCGTATCATTAGGCCATCGTTTTGGCGGGGTGTCTTCATATCCCAGTGCCAATAAATAAGTCAATGCTAACCTGTCTTAGCTGGCAGGTTGCTATCAGGTCCAGGCTCTCCCAGAGTTGCTTGTAGCGCCGCTAACCTAGGATTTGAGGGCAGGAACAGTTAGACCAGGATTTCCCACCCACTCTGATTTACATGGGATAAACCATTGGAAGAAACTGGTAAATTTCTATGAGAAGCGTGAGGAAGTTTGTTCATACAGGCCTTCTCTAGCCGCATGATGAACGCTCAGGGTGTGCGTCGTAGCAAACCGTACCTAGTCGCCATGAATTAAAAAAGCACGTACACGCAACCTTTAAATGCAGTTAATACAGCAACAAAATTGGGTCACACTTTTGAGCTACCGGTAGGTATCTGCTGTAATTAAACACCAACGCTCCTTCCATGGCCTCCAACTGCTCCTAAACGCTAGTAAAACCAAATGCATGATTTTCAACCGTTCGCTGCCCGCACCCGCCCGACTAGCATCACTACTCTGGACGGTTCTGACCTAGAATACGTGGACAACTACAAATACCTAGGTGTCTGGCTAGACTGTAAAATCTCCTTCCAAACTCAAATCAAACATCTCCAATCCAATCAAATCTAGATTCGGCTTTCTATTTCGCAACAATGCCTCCACTCACGCCGCCAAACTTACCCTAGTAAAACTGACTATCCTACCATTCCTCGACTTTGGCGATGTCATCTACAAAATAGCTTCCAATACTCTACTCAGCAAACTGGATGCAGTCTATCACAGTGCCATCCGTGTTGTTACCAAAGCCCCTTATACCACCCACCACTAAGACCTGTATGCTCTTGTCGGCTGGCCCTCGCTACATATTCGTCGCCAGACCCACTGGCTCCAGGTCATCTATAAGTCTATGCTAGGTAAAGCTCCGCCTTATCTCAGCTCACTGGTCACGATAACAACACCCACCTGTAGCACGCGCTCCAGCAGGTATATCTCACTGGTCATCCCCAAAGCCAACACCTCTTTTGGCCGCCTTTCCTTCCAGTTCTCTGCTGCCAGTGACTGGAACGAATTGCACAAATCGCAGAAGCTGGAGACTTACATTTCACTCACTAACTTTAAATATCAGCTATCTGAGCAGCTAACCGATCACTGCAGCTATACATAGTTCATCTGTAAATAGCCCACCCCAATCTACCCACCTCATCCCCATATTGTTTTTATTTACTTTACTGCTCTTTTGCACACCAGTATCACTACTTGCTCATCTATCACTCCAGTGTTAGTCTGCAAAATGTTTATTACTTTGAAACTATGGCCTATTTATTGCCTTACCTCCTCACGCCATTTGCACACACTGTATAGACTTCTTTTTTTCTATTGTGTTATTGACTGACTCTGTGTTGTTGTTTGTGTCGCACTGCTTTGCTTTATCTTGGCCAGGTCGCAGTTGTAAATGAGAACTTGTTCTCAACTAGCTTACCTGGTTAAATAAAGGTGAAATAAACAAAAAATCCCAGAGGATCCCAGATGGCTAACAATAACATAACCTGACATAACGTAAACGTTATACATTAAGCTCTCTCCCTCAGTGACATGAATTAGTATATTTCATATTCTCAGAACCCAACAGTAGGTTTTAAGGTGTGGCTGCATGTTTGTCGTGGACGCATTGTCACTCTTGATGTTCTTTTTCCAGATTGCAAGTGAAACACCTTTAGATGTAAGTGCCAGTTGGTAACTTTCTCACACTTGCTTGTTTAAGGTATGGATGCAACACCCCAGTATGTCTGCAGGGGCTGGTCACTGAGATTTACCATGTTTCACATGCTACTAGACTAACCTTCCAAGTAAATATGTTACAAGTCTGAACTGGCCATCCTGGTCTTTCCTCAACTAATTGAAACCTCAGGGACAGACATGCTAAACGACTTTGATGTCAGAGCTCCCATCAGCCCTCTACACCTCGCTGTGAGTAAAGCCTACCTGCTCCTGAAGTGGTCTCCATATGACAAATGGTACCCTATTCCCTCTTTAGTACACTACTTTTGACCAGATCCTTATAGGCCCTGATCAAAAGTAGTTAACTACATAGGGAATAGGGTGCTATCTGGGATGCAGGCGTGGTGTTGATTTTCCACAGGAAGTTGACTGTCCAGATAGACTCACACACCAAATTCCTATCTATTCCTGATTAGTGTGAAATACATGCATATTCTACACAGTGATGATGAGGAAGATTTCCTTATTTTGCCATTTGAGGTAATCAACCTCAGAGGAGAAGTAGAGTGTTTGTTTCTCAATCCCACACTTGGCAGGGACCTCAGATTTTGATGCTGGGCGGGAGCAAAAATGGGCTCCCGATTGAAAGACTCTGGTCTACTTTAGAGGTCTAGCACTGTATTTCTGTTCGGGCGTACCACTGGTCTACTATAGGACTTTGATTATATTAAGAGTGTATATCTATTCAGGCGTACCACTGGACTTTGCTTGAGACTGTGTTTGTGTTTCTATTCAGGCGTACCACGGCCACCACCATGCTATGGAGGTCCTGGTTCAGTCTCTGCTGGATCTAGACGTGAGGGACAGCCAGGGGCGCACCCTCTGGACCTGTCTGCCTTAAAATGCCATGTGGAGTGTGTTGACGTCCTCATCAACCAGGGAGCCTCCATCCTGGTTAAATACTTCACCCTAAAGAGGACCCCCATCCACGCTGCAGGTACACATAGGATATCACACAGAGCTTCTGTAATTAAAAAGTTTTCCTGACCAAGATGGCCATTTGTTTGGTAATGTTGCTAGGACGACAATGTCCACTCTAGGGATGTTACATGGTATAGTGTGAACATGCCCACTAGACACTGATCTAAGGTCATTTTTTGTCATGTTTTCTACTAATGATTGAGGATCTAGGGAGGGTAAGCTGATCCTAGATCAGTGCACAGGGGAGACTTCTATCCAGAGCCAGGTACACAGCTAGCAGGTGACAGGCTTCGATGGCCTCAGCCCCAAAATTCTTTATTATCTGCTGTATTAACATCTTGAGGATGTCATCTACCAACACCATTGTTCTACAAATCTGTCTGTTCATGTGAAGGTTATAGTCATCCAGCAATCTGCTCATATCCTCTCTGTTTATCCTCCTCCAGCTACCAACGGTCAATCATCTCACATTCTTATATCCTCTCTGTTTATGCTCCTTTAGCTACCAACGGTCAATCATCTGACATTCTTATGTCCTCTCTGTTTATGCTCCTTTAGCTACCAATGGTCAATCATCTGACATTCTTATGTCCTCTCTGTTTATCCTCCTCTAGCTACCAAGGGTCAATCATCTGACATTCTTATATCCTCTCTGTTTATCCTCCTCTAGCTACCAACGGTCAATCATCTGACATTCTTATATCCTCTCTGTTTATCCTCCTCTAGCTACCAACGGTCAATCATCTGACATTCTTATATCCTCTCTGTTTACATCATTTACATTTACATTTAAGTCATTTAGCAGACGCTCTTATCCAGAGCGACTTACAAATTGGTGCATTCACCTTATGACATCCAGTGGAACAGCCACTTTACAATAGTTTATCCTCCTCTAGCTACCAACGGTCAATCATCTGACATTCTTATATCCTCTCTGTTTATCCTCCTCCAGCTACAAGCTAGATATTCTTATATCCTCTCTGTTTATCTTCCTCTAGCTACCAACGGTCAATCATCTGACATTCTTATATCCTCTCTGTTTATCCTCCTCTAGCTACCAACGGTCAATCATCTGACATTCTTATATCCTCTCTGTTTATCCTCCTCCAGCTACAAGCTAGATATTCTTATATCCTCTCTGTTTATCTTCCTCTAGCTACCAACGGTCAATCATCTGACATTCTTATATCCTCTCTGTTTATCCTCTAGCTACCAACGGTCAATCATCTGACATTCTTATATCCTCTCTGTTTATCCTCCTCTAGCTACCAACGGTCAATCATCTGACATTCTTATATCCTCTCTGTTTATCCTCCTCCAGCTACAAGCTAGATATTCTTATATCCTCTCTGTTTATCTTCCTCTAGCTACCAACGGTCAATCATCTGACATTCTTATATCCTCTCTGTTTATCCTCTAGCTACCAACGGTCAATCATCTGACATTCTTATATCCTCTCTGTTTATCCTCTAGCTACCAACGGTCAATCATCTGACATTCTTATATCCTCTCTGTTTATCCTCCTCTAGCTACCAACGGTCAATCATCTGACATTCTTATATCCTCTCTGTTTATCTTCCTCTAGCTAACAACGGTTATTCGGAGTGTTTGCGTTTGCTGATTGGAAATGCTGACCTCCAGAGTGCAGTGGACGTTCAAGACGGGAATAGACAGTAACTCATTTGGGTTTCGGATACAATTCCTTAAATAAAGAGATTTTGACACTAGGCTTTCATCCCAAATGGCAACCTATACCCTACTTGATGCACTATTTTAAACCAAAGCCCTATGGGCTCAGGTCAACAGTAGTGTACGATATAGGGAATAGGTTGCCATTTGGGACTCAGCCTGGTTATTACCAGTTTGTAATATGACCTGTTGTCTTGTGTATCAGAACCCCTCTGATGCTGTCGGTGCTGAGCGGACACACAGACTGTGTATACTCATTGCTCAACAAGGGAGCCAGAGACAAATGGCACAGAACAGCTCTACACAGAAGGGTAGTGAGGAGAGCTGGCTGTACGCGCTCACACACAGAAAGAGAGGGGGAGGCTTGTTCTGATCTAGGGATGGGGCCATTGAACTACTAGGGATGGCTTTGGTGTGGGATCTAGCATGGAATATAAATTATGCCCAAATATACCTATTATGATTCCTTATTATTTAATAGATTATGAATTATTCAAATCCATTCTTGTCTCCCCTCCCTTCCTCCTAGGCGGTGACGGGTCACGAGGAGTGCAGCACAGCGCCAGCTTCCTGGTTCGGAAAGGTAAGGGGCGGAGCCCTGTCCACCTGGTGGCGACGTCCGGACACATCGTGGTGCTGGGGTGGCTTCTACACACCGCCCAGTCAGTGTGGACCCTCCGCGTCATCACAGACAACCAGGGCTACACGTCACTACACTGGGCCTGCTACAACGGTACGTACTGGACAGAGGGACAGCGAAGTGAGCCCGAGGCCACAAACAAATACACACATAAATATAGCGTGTCTTAAATCACCACAGCCAGCTTCGGGAGGGCACGAACCGAGACAGTCCGCACAGGAGCCTTAAGAGTCCCTCAGACTGAGAGAGAGGGAGGAACAACAGGCTGGCTGGCCCACACTCATCCTCTCGTACCACCAGGTGTCCTTCCAGCAGATACTGGACTTCAGAGGAACTGCTGCTTCTATACCCCATCTTTACCTTTACCCACAAAGGTCCTAAACGGTAGAAAGTGTCCGGCCAACAGACAGACACCTTATGATGGCAATAACCTGTAGTCCAAGGGGATAGTAGCACTTCACTGAGAGCAAAACAGACAGGGATCAAAAGATGTGGAAGAAGCATTTTCAAAACCTGTTTTGACTGTAGATATTGGGCTGAGTGTTTGGGCTGAGAAAAGACATTAGGAGTGATGTTTCATTTAAGTTTCATGAGAGTGATTGTCATGTTAATCCGCACACTAAGACAGTCAGAACGCACCTAGCCTCTTGTCTGTAATCCATGTGGGAGGAGGGGAAATCATACATTTTTTATGAACAAACATTTGAATAAAATCATTCATGTCTTAAGGTCTGTGGGAATCAAAACATCGTAGTATTTGCTCTCATGAGTAATTGTAAAGTTTTGATGATCCCAAATGGAACCCTATTCCCTATACTGAATATTGAACAGGGCCCATAGTGGTCTGGTCAGAAGCAGTGCACTCTAAAGGAAATAGGGTGCCATTTAGGATGCTGGTTTTGCATACCGGTATGTGACCAACAGGACTTTTTGATGGGACATATTACATTTGTGTTATTAAACCTACCTGTCCTTTGCCCTCTAGAAAATATTTTTTAAAGTAAATGATTAATTCATGTATTCTTTCTTGTGATATTTATGTCATCATTTTATGCCTTCGTTAGTTACTGAGGGGTGGTTAGGAGAGTAGGGGCACCTGTATGAGCGAAAACAATGATGCACACTAAGTACTACAACGTTTGTGAAAAGCACTGATACTATCCCGAGGCATGTGAGGTGGAAAACATGTCTCCCTTGGAGAGGAAAAACACTGTAAACCAATGGTAGGACAGCAGCAATTAGATTTTCGTCTGCTGGAAAATAAATATCTATATTATTTGTCTTTGGTCTTATAATCAATGTTTTTTAACAGGTTTTGCTTGCTTTAACTTCTTCAAAAACTGAAACCACTCAATCCTTGTATGTGATTGCATGTTCAAATCCCAGTTTTTGTCTCTTTTTGAAAATAATTTTAACTGGAAATATGTGCAATACATTTGCTATGTTCACCAAATCAGCAACAAGAGGTTCACAGGTTTTTTCGTGTCATTATCATTCTTTTAAACGGATGAAACTAGCACGTACATATGAAATAGTGACTGAATTCGAAACTCCCATGAATTCTTTCAGTATCTGAAGTTTGCTGTATATTTTATGAGTAATCAATGTTATTTAATGATGAACTCTGGGTTATCAGTGTGGGTTATGCATTCTATTTTATTTTGCATTGCGTCCACAACATTACATTTTTAAAGGCAATAGTAGCCTACATTTGTTTACAACTGGCAGAATTTCCATGCGTGAATTTACAACCGCACAGAGCGTTGCATCAGCACGAGATTGGAAGTGCGTCAAATCTGTACAGCATTGTTACGTCATCACTGATAAACGTTGAAACTGATGAGAAACCGCGGGAGCAGTTCAGTGATTCTCGCTAGTGCTGGAGGAGCGTTCATTTTGGCAAGGAAATGTACTGATTTTGCAAGGACATGGAGAATAAAGAGTTCAAGGTAGGCATGTTATTTAAGCAATAAGGCCCAAGGGGTTGTGGTATATGGTCAATATACCACGGCTAGGGGCTGTTCTTACGCACGACGCAACCCGAAGTGCTAGGACACAGCCCGTAGCCATGTGGTATATTGGCCATATATCACGAATCCCCGAGGTGCCTTATTGCTATTTATTATAACTGTTTACCAACATAATTAGAGCAGTAAAAAATACACGTTTTGTCATACCCATGGTATACATACAGTCTGATATACCATGGCTTTCAGCCAATCAGCATTCAGGTCTCGATCCACCCAGTTTATAATTATTTTTAAATCCCGATTTATATTAATTACTGTGGATTAAATATTGTTAAATAAATAAAAGAATGTGCTATTCATTCTGTAATATCAAACCACAAAGTCTATGGCCGGGGAGTCATGAGAGTTGGCTAAAGGTACAGTAGAATCTGTTGTGGGTCAAATGGGGGACTAGGGTCAAAGGTTATTATGACACCACCTTCACATTTCTGTCCTAAATGGCACCCTATTCCCTATGTAGGCTAGTGCACTACTTTTGACCAAGATACATACACTGGTTGGCCTACGTCACGAAAAACATGCACGCTCATCAATGGCCGGAATGCGTGTATCTTGTTATGACTCTAAACCTCAGCTAGCAAGTGCTCATTATGCAAATGTATTTGTTTGCAATTAACATTTAGAGACTAAATATAGTTTACATGTTGTCAACATTCTAAGCAAACCCTGTCTATTTTACCCACAGTTACTTGCCAGTGTTGTTGCTAAACAACCAACCCGTCTATATAGCCCCACAGTGGAGGTGTCATAATACCCATAAAACCTAGCGGTCAAACAGGGAGGGAAATGGTTCCAATCGTTTTTCCACATAAAATAAGGGCTGTGTTTCATGTGGATTTACCGTGGTGTGACATTTTTATAACCATGTAAAGCTCTCATGGACAAGGTGACTTTTAGCAATACATTTGGCTCTATTTACTCTCAGATTCGAAATTTCTAATTATTATCAAAGTAGACATGCAAAACTACAAATCCCTGCAAGCTCCTAATCGTCATTTCTAGCTGACACCTTTGCTAACAGGTATTGTGTCAATTTAAAACTTGCACTAAACAGTTCACAGAATTGTCCATTTAAAGAAATGTAGCCAATTTATTAATTACTACATTTAGCTAACATTAGATAGTTAGTCAAGAGATTCTTACCTTTGCCTCGATCAGCATGATCATCGTGGCATTTGAAATTCTTTATGATAGCCACATTAGCAGCTAATTAGCATTTAATTTTTTGGGGGTAAATACAGGCGAATATATTGATAAAAGTCACCTTGTCCTAGAGAGATTTACACAGTTATCAAAATGGTAAGCCTACCTGAAACACAGCCCTTATTTTAAGTGTTTCTAAAATCCACTATGGGAAAAATGTATGGTGGGAAAACGATTGGAACCATTTCCCTGTTTGACTACTAGGTTTTATGGGGATTTTGACTCATTCCTGTGGCACTCTATAGGGCTCCGGCCAAAAGAAGTGCACTATATTGGAAATAGGGTGCTATTTCGGACACAAGCATAGATATGATGCATTATGATGTGACCGTAGAAATAGAATCACTAGAAAGGATAGAGCCTCTGACCATGGCAATTTGACTGGTAAACTGAACTGTACACCTGACATGATGTTCTGGTGATTCTATTTCTATGCATATGATGCATTATGCTGTGACGATGAGTGTTGGGTTAATGGTGCTTTCAAGGCAAGTGATCTTGGTCAAATCATGACTTCCATGTTCTTTAGGTCGGAAAGTTGGAGCTCTAAAAAGATGCCAGAGTTTCCGACTTTATTTAATTAAATTTTTTATTAATTTTTTGTGATATCCAATTGGTAGTTACGATCTAGTCTCATCACTGCAACTTCCCAACGGGCCCGGGAGAGGTAAAGGTCGAGTCAGGAGTCCTCCGAAACATGACACGCCAAGCCGCGCTGCTTCTGACTTGGAAATCCAAGTTGGATGACTATTGAAAACGATTTTTCCCTGTCGGAGTTAGTTTTTTCCCCCCGGTTGTCTTGAACGCACTGAAGTCGGAAGTCAGAGAGTTCCCAGTTGTTTTCAACACGGCTAAAGGCGACACAGTAGGTGACATCCAAACATGACTTTGTCCTGTCTTTCAGGAGTCAGAGGTCAGTGGGAATGACCTCACCCTCATAGACCTGGATGACCCCATCAATGACGATGATGTTATGAAGGAAGACAGGTAAGTGATTTACACTAATGACACATTTGTGACTGGTTACAGGATCACATAGGCCTACAAATACAGATTCTGTAGTAGGTCAAAGGTCCTATGGAGAGGTAGGCCCAGAGCCATGTATTTAGAGAGATGGGACATCTATCTGCATTATGTTGCATTTACATCAATATGTATACATTATATGACACAGTATAATCAAAGATATCCATATGAGAGCTGGCTCCCCATGCGCAATATTGACATTTTAAACAATAATATGTAACTGAACATCTATTTTATAATTGACTTATTGGGTAAATGAAAGGCTCAAAGGCGCTAACATGGAGTCCTTTCTAAAAGTTTGCCAAATTCTGTAAATACTGTATATACCTCTGGATAGGCCGAGTCATCTCAGAGTATTGGAACCATATAATTCGAGTGATTCTATTCTAATTCTAGAATGATTCATTCTAATTCTATAATTGGAACACATCCTCACACTCACATTATAGCACATTATAGTGACCTTAGAGAGATTTTTTTTTCTGTATCTAGATCTGATAAAGATCACAGAGAGGTTGAGAGACAGACCACGTTGGAAGAGGCTGTTCTAGAGACAGATATCCAAACTCTGTCACTAGAGGCTGAAGGAGAGATTGAGATGCAGGAGGCTGATCTGAAGACAGATGGCACGTCTCAGTCACAGAAGGTTGAAGGAGAGATTGAGTTGGACGATGCTGTTGCCATCCCACCTCAGTCACAGAAGGTTGAAGGAGAGATTGAGTTGGACGAGGCTGTTGCCATCCCACCTCAGTCACAGGAGGTTGAAGGAGAGAGTGAGTTGGACGATGCTGTTGCCATCCCACCTCAGTCACAGAAGGTTGAAGGAGAGAGTGAGTTGGACGATGCTGTTGCCATCCCACCTCAGTCACAGGAGGTTGAAGGAGAGAGTGAGTTGGACGATGCTGTTGCCATCCCACCTCAGTCACAGGAGGTTGAAGGAGAGAGTGAGTTGGACGATGCTGTTGCCATCCCACCTCAGTCACAGGAGGTTGAAGGAGAGAGTGAGTTGGACGATGCTGTTGCCATCCCATCTCAGTCACAGGAGGTATGATGTATTGTGTTTTGTGTTTTAATGACGCATTGAAGATTAAAATGACAAATGAATTTTCCAAGCTTGAGCTAGTAAAGGTCTTCTAATCTAGGAGGCCAAAGGTGAGAGTGAGTTGAATCAGGTTGATCTGAAGACAGCCACATCAACTCTGACACTGGAGGTCGAAGGAGAGAGTGTGATGCAGGAGAGTGATGATCTACAAACAGCCGGGACATCTCAATCCCAAGAGACTGAACGAGTGGCAAAGGTAAATGCTTCCAGATAACAGTGTGTGTGTGTACATTTCTGTTTGTGCATGCAGACCGTAGTTCGTAAACAGACATTGCATTAACAGTGCTATGGCGAATTTGATTGAATTCCAGCCTAAGTCTGCTTTCTGTCATCCCCATCAGGCTGCAGCCTCCCAGACCAGCCTCACCCTTAGCAGGGGAAAGAGAAGCTGCCCAGACCTACACACCTTTGTGCAGGACATGAAGGATGGGTAAGTTGCTCTTTGGCTTCCCCATGCATCCCCTAGATATGTTCCCTATTAGAGCCTTGGTCAACAATAGTTCAGTATTTAAGGAATAGGGGCCATTTGGGACGCACCCATAGGGACAATCTCAATTGCATACTCCTCACGTCCTCTCTTCTCGCCTCCTTCTCAAAACCCATTGGATGAGAAAGCCCTCCCTTTTGACCTTCTCGTCCAATGGGTTTTGAGAAGGAGGTGATGAGTCTCGGACAAATACAAGGGACTTAACTGACCAAATGACCAATCAGGGATGTTTGGATGTGGCCTAGTTCCATAGAGGTCCATCCATAATGTAATCTAAGAGAATAGAGGTAATGTCATGTAGTTTAATTGTGTGCCTTTATTTATTTACTTTTCAGCCATTGGAATCTGCTGAGTGAGAATATGCGCGCCGGGGTGAGTTATAGTCACTTCTAAAGTAGTTCATGTTGGTAAGATGGACCAAACATTCCAAACTCTTATTGGTGGAAATCGTGCAGGACCTTTAATTCAGAGGTTCCCAAACTTTTTCACTCAGGCCCCCCTTTCCAGCATTGTGGAACATCCTGAACCACTGCTTTAATTGACTAGCTTGAGTGAACACATGGTGCAGCAGTGCAGCCCCGTTAACAAACTAACTCTGTATGGTCTTTTAACATTTCAGATGAGCAGACATGAGTTTAGTGCCAGGTGCATGGATATCACAAATTGGGTGATGGAGTCTACATCCACTGTGGTCATTCCCGCCCTTGACCTCACCATGCAGATAGAGCTCTCTGATTCGTCAAGCTCTTCTGGATCAGGAAGTAATGAGGCAAGAGAAGTGACTTCTCTTGGCCGCAGCGTCAGATTCAGCTTTAGTGGAGGACCCAGTAGGCGCACCAGTTCTAGAACCGCTTGCAGCACACGAACTCCCACCCCTTTCCCCTCCTCTCACAGGTACTTACCCCTATCATATTCTCTCATAGGTACCTAACCCTATCCCCTCCTCTCACAGGTACTTACCCCTATCCCCTCCTCTCATAGGTACCTACCCCTATCCCCTCCTCTCATAGGTACTTACCCCTATCCCCTCCTCTCATAGGTACTTACCCCTATCCCCTCCTCTCACAGGTACCTACCCCCATCCCCTCCTCTCACAGGTACCTACCCCTATCCCCTCCTCTCATAGGTACCTACCCCTTTTCCCTCCTCTCACAGGTACCTACCCCTTTTCCCTCCTCTCACAGGTACCTACCCCTTTTCCCTCCTCTCACAGGTAGCTACCCCTATCCCCTCCTCTCACAGGTACCTACCCCTATCCCCTCCTCTCACAGGTACCTACCCCTAGCCCCTCCTTTCACAGGTACCTACCCCTATCCCCTCCTCTCACAGGCACCTACCCCTATCCCCTCCTCTCACAGGTACCTACCCCTAGCCCCTCTTTTCACAGGTACCTACCCCTAGCCCCTCTTTTCACAGGTACCTACCCCTATCCCCTCTCACAGGTACCTACCCCTATCCCCTCCTCCCACAGGTACCTACCCCTATCCCCTCCTCCCACAGGTACCTACCCCTATCCCCTCCTCTCACAGGTACCTACCCCTATCCCCTCCTCTCACAGGTACCTACCCCTATCCCCTCCTCTCATAGGTACCTACCCCTAGCCCCTCCTTTCACAGGTACCTACCCCTACCCCCTCCTCTCACAGGTACTTACCCCTATCCCCTCCTCTCATAGGTACCTACCCCTATCCCCTCCTCTCATAGGTACTTACCCCTATCCCCTCCTCTCATAGGTACTTACCCCTATCCCCTCCTCTCACAGGTACCTACCCCCATCCCCTCCTCTCACAGGTACCTACCCCTATCCCCTCCTCTCATAGGTACCTACCCCTTTTCCCTCCTCTCACAGGTACCTACCCCTTTTCCCTCCTCTCACAGGTACCTACCCCTTTTCCCTCCTCTCACAGGTAGCTACCCCTATCCCCTCCTCTCACAGGTACCTACCCCTATCCCCTCCTCTCACAGGTACCTACCCCTAGCCCCTCCTTTCACAGGTACCTACCCCTATCCCCTCCTCTCACAGGCACCTACCCCTATCCCCTCCTCTCACAGGTACCTACCCCTAGCCCCTCTTTTCACAGGTACCTACCCCTAGCCCCTCTTTTCACAGGTACCTACCCCTATCCCCTCTCACAGGTACCTACCCCTATCCCCTCCTCCCACAGGTACCTACCCCTATCCCCTCCTCCCACAGGTACCTACCCCTATCCCCTCCTCTCACAGGTACCTACCCCTATCCCCTCCTCTCACAGGTACCTACCCCTATCCCCTCCTCTCATAGGTACCTACCCCTAGCCCCTCCTTTCACAGGTACCTACCCCTACCCCCTCCTCTCACAGGTACTTACCCCTTTCCCCTCCTCTCATAGGTACTTACCCCTTTCCCCTCCTCTTCTTGTAGGTCTTTCTAAAAACATTATTCCCATGTCCCTTGTTATAGGTACAAATATCCATTCCAGATCCACTTAGTGAGAAATACTACTTAGATACTTCCAAATTCTTGGATCATATTTTGTATTTTGTTACCATGTACTATTAATTTCTGTTGTGCATTCTGCAGGTCCATGACTTCCTTGCTGAGTGAGGATGAAGAGCGATATGTCTCCTCACCTGAGGGTGGTGATAGAGAGATGAAACACAGACCCCACTCAGCACCACTGAGATCTGTGTTTGGAATCTCTGAGGATTCTGTCTTCAACATGGTCCAGAGCGGCCAGTCGCAGAGTGACATCGTACTGTCGTCCAGTTGGAGTAGACGGGAGAAATACAGACCTCTCAAAATACCAACGGACACCAGGTTTATGATGGGTATTGTAGAGTTGGTTATGAACCTTCTCAACTCCAGATTGGCTGAGCTAATGCCAAGTCTCAGTCAGGGAACTCTAGGTCCGCTGTCTGGTAGTTACTCAGCAAGTCAGCAGTTTGCCCAAGAGATGCTAAGCATGGTGTCTGCTAAGATGTATTCCCATGCCATAGAGCATATTGCGCACGGCCACAAGTCTCCCCTTGAGTTAGAGAGGGAGCTTGAGGCCATATTGGGTCCTCTGGCTGGACAGGTTATAGTCATCATCATAGATAGCATCTTCAAGGCTAAAGCCAACGGAGGAAACAAGGGGCGAGCGACCAGCCCCTTGACCTATTTTCTCACTGCCATTTCGGCAGAAGTACAAAGCCTAGTTGTTCAGAGATCGGCTAGCAGACCGTCCACCAGACTGTCCAACAACGACCCACTGCTGAACATTTCCAAGTCAAAGGTCTTAAGATCAGTTCTGCTCAAAATGGCAGAACTCTTTGGTCAAGGTCCAAGTGAAACCTGTCTAGTTCCACTAGTCCAGAGTCAGTCCGACAACTCTATTTGCGACTGGACTCTGAATGCAGGCACCATTCATCCAAGTCAATTTCTGTCCAACAACAGAATGACAGAAGTTTCATCCGATGTTGTGGATCTTGTATTTGAGGTTTTTGGGATAACAGGATTTTTGGATAGCAGGAGCCCGTCAAGGCCACAGAGTGCCTGCTCCTACAACTCAGCTAGTGGAGCAATAGACATGAGAGCTCTTGCTGGGGACTTGGTCAGACAGGTGTCTGTCAAATTCAGACCCTTTGTCTCTGAGAGTCAACTCTCCACCATGTCCATGACAGATCTGTCATCATCTATTTCTGACTCCACCTTGAAGCAGTTGTGTTGTAGCTCTGCTGTTGCTGCAGCAACTGTCTGTCAAGCAATCAAAACGGAGCTCGAGAGCCAGAGACCTACCAACCTGTCAGCCAGAGACCTACTATCGTCTCTGGTAGAGACCATTGAGGACATGGATATCTCTGACGTCCTCCAGGGCCCGTCGGCCATTTTGGAGGAGGCTGCTATGATAAAGCACCCGGAGATGTCCACCTCGATAATATACAGGTCTTTGCTTCTCGACTCATCTCTCGCCTCCTCTAACATGGTCACTGAGAGCATTATCTTCAACAGTCCACGCCCATCAGAGGAGAATGTGAGTATTCAGAAGGTGCTCCCTGCTGATAAAGTTGACATCCTCCATGGTCAACCAGTGGAGGAGTATATCATCAAAGCTGAACAATGCATCACTCAGGTTATTCAGGATGCAGCTGTGACATATACTGGCGTGCTGGATAAAACCGACACTTGTGGGAAACTGTCGGAAGTTCTGTCTGTCTGTGTTTCCGCGGAGAATATTGAGGAAGCATCCTCTGATCTATTTGGTGGAATTATTTCCGACCTGCATGAGGTA
>NW_026602026.1:0-27089 GCF_029448725.1 Salvelinus fontinalis
TGAGACCAAGGTGTCTTTATTTAGACAGGGAGTCAATGCTGAGACCAAGGTGTCTTTATTTAGACAGGGAGTCAATGCTGAGACCAAGGTGTCTTTATTTAGACAGGGAGTCAATGCAGAGACCAAGGTGTCTTTATTTAGACAGGGAGTCAATGCTGAGACCAAGGTGTCTTTATTTAGACGGGGAGTCAATGCTGAGACCAAGGTGTCTTTAGACAGGGAGTCAATGCTGAGACCAAGGTGTCTATATTTAGACAGGGAGTCAATGCGGAGACCAAGGTGTCTTTATTTAGACAGGGAGTCAATGCTGAGACCAAGGTGTCTTTATTTAGACAGGGAGTCAATGCTGAGACCAAGGTGTCTTTATTTAGACAGGGAGTCAATGCTGAGACCAAGGTGTCTTTATTTAGACAGGGAGTCAATGCTGAGACCAAGGTGTCTTTATTTAGACAGGGAGTCAATGCTGAGACCAAGGTGTCTTTATTTAGACAGGGAGTCAATGCTGAGACCAAGGTGCCTTTATTTAGACAGGGAGTCAATGCTGAGACCAATATCTCTGTTCCAGATGAGTCATCATGAAAACATTTGTCGAGGCAAAAAATGACAGACAGTAGTCCCAAAAGTGATCTAAATAGAACTGAATTTATTGAACATTAAAAATTTACTTCAAATAGGATTGAATTTACCGGCCGATCCTGTACTGTAGGCATCATGTCATGAGGTCACATCTCCGCTTTTCATTTGAAGTTTCATTTCCTTTTCCCATGTTTGGAACAATCGCAAAGACATTGGCAACTTTGCATTTGTAGTCAATTTGGTAAAAAAAAACAAGCGTTTCCAGGACAACATTAATATAATGATGGTTTTGGGAAAACAGCTAAGGAGATTTAATGATGCTCCTAACAAAGGTTTTATCGATGAACTGAGTCTTAAGATGCTCCTGAAAACTAACCAGGAGATGTAATCATTCACCAAACACTGGCAAACTAAAACAAGTGATCAGTAACCATAACAACCGTCATCCGTAACCATAACAGAACACACAAACCTGAGATCGGTAACCATAACAGAACATACAGATGATACGGAACAGAGACGTGACAACAGACCTGGGACCAGTTGGTTCTGTGTTTCAGTCTCTCTGGGTCTCCTGTTCTCTCACCCAGAGGATTACGGTTGTATCCTAGGACCAGTTGGTTCTGTGTTTCAGTCTCTCTGGGTCTCCTGTTCTCTCACCCAGAGGATTACGGTTGTATCCTAGGACCAGTTGGTTCTGTGTTTCAGTCTCTCTGGGTCTCCTGTTCTCTCACCCAGAGGATTACGGTTGTATCCTAGGACCAGTTGGTTCTGTGTTTCAGTCTCTCTGGGTCTCCTGTTCTCTCACCCAGAGGATTATGGTTGAATCCTAGGACCAGTTGGTTCTGTGTTTCAGTCTCTCTGGGTCTCCTGTTCTTTCACCCAGAGGATTATGGTTGTATCCTGGGACCAGTTGGTTCTGTGTTTCAGTCTCTCTGGGTCTCCTGTTCTCTTACCCAGAGGATTATGGTTGTATCCTAGGACCAGTTGGTTCTGTGTTTCAGTCTCTCTGGGTCTCCTGTTCTCTCACCCAGAGGATTATGGTTGTATCCTAGGACCAGTTGGTTCTGTGTTTCAGTCTCTCTGGGTCTCCTGTTCTCTCACCCAGAGGATTACGGTTGTATCCTAGGACCAGTTGGCTCTGTGTTTCAGTCTCTCTGGGTCTCCTGTTCTCTCACCCAGAGGATTATGGTTGAATCCTAGGACCAGTTGGTTCTGTGTTTCAGTCTCTCTGGGTCTCCTGTTCTCTCACCCAGACGATTATGGTTGTATCCTAGGACCAGTTGGTTCTGTGTTTCAGTCTCTCTGGGTCTCCTGTTCTCTCACCCAGAGGATTACGGTTGTATCCTAGGACCAGTTGGCTCTGTGTTTCAGTCTCTCTGGGTCTCCTGTTCTCTCACCCAGAGGATTATGGTTGAATCCTAGGACCAGTTGGTTCTGTGTTTCAGTCTCTCTGGGTCTCCTGTTCTCTCACCCAGAGGATTATGGTTGTATCCTAGGACCAGTTGGTTCTGTGTTTCAGTCTCTCTGGGTCTCCTGTTCTCTCACCCAGAGGATTATAGTTGTATCCTAGGACCAGTTGGTTCTGTGTTTCAGTCTCTCTGGGTCTCCTGTTCTCTCACCCAGAGGATTACGGTTGTATCCTAGGACCAGTTGGCTCTGTGTTTCAGTCTCTCTGGGTCTCCTGTTCTCTCACCCAGAGGATTATGGTTGTATCCTAGGACCAGTTGGCTCTGTGTTTCAGTCTCTCTGGGTCTCCTGTTCTCTCACCCAGAGGATTATGGTTGTATCCTAGGACCAGTTGGTTCTGTGTTTCAGTCTCTCTGGGTCTCCTGTTCTCTCAACCAGAGGATTACGGTTGTATCCTAGAACCAGTTACTTAGTTAGTTAACCTCCCTGCTAGAGGCATCTCTCCCCCCCTCCCTGCTAGAGGCACCTCTCTCTCCCTCCCTGCTAGAGGCACCTCTCTCTCCCTCCCTGCTAGAGGCACCTCTCTCTCTCTCCCTGCTAGAGGCACCTCTCTCTCTCTCCCTGCTAGAGGCACCTCTCTCTCCCTCCCTGCTAGAGGCACCTCTCTCTCCCTCCCTGCTAGAGGCACCTCTCTCTCCCTCCCTGCTAGAGGCACCTCTCTCTCTCTCCCTGCTAGAGGCACCTCTCTCTCTCTCCCTGCTAGAGGCACCTCTCTCTCTCCCTCCCTGCTAGAGGCACCTCTCTCTCTCTCTCCCTGCTAGAGGCACCTCTCTCTCCCTCCCTGCTAGAGGCACCTCTCTCTCTCTCTCTCCCTGCTAGAGGCACCTCTCTCTCTCCCTCCCTGCTAGAGGCACCTCTCTCTCCCTGCTAGAGGCACCTCTCTCTCCCTGCTAGAGGCACCTCTCTCTCCCTGCTAGAGGCACCTCTCTCCAACCTCTCACACTTCATCAGCTCCGATTAATAAAGTAGTTTAAAAAAATGACTTTTCTGCTTTTCTCCCCCTCACTCAGATCGGGTCTGGATCCAACCAGGTCTATATGGAACGGGTCTAGTTGTCCTCGGATCAGGTCTCTATATTAAACAAAATAATTTATGCACTTCGGGTCTGGGTGGGACCCGTGAAGGGCTGTGATTGGCTAGATGCCTCTTCAATCTCTGGCATCACCACGGTGATGAGGTCTGAGGGGCTGTGATTGGCTAGATGCTTCTTCACTTTCTGGCATCACCACGGTGACGATGGGCTCTGATTGGATAGTTGCCTCTTTGCCCTCTGGTGTCCCAACTGTGACGAGGGCGGGGCCTGGGCAACGCGGCTCTGGAAGAGGGTCAGCTGATCGAGCAGTGGGAGGGGCATGTCTCTGATGACCAATGGAAGGTCTTCATGGAGCAGAGGGTAGATGACCACACTGAGGGCCGGACGCTCCACAGAGAAGCTAGAGGAAGGAGAGGAACCATCATTACTACTACTACCATTAGGACTACTATAGGAGAGGGACCATCATTACTACTACTACCATTAGGACTACTATAGGAGAGGGACCATCATTACTACTACTGCCATTAGGACTACTATAGGAGAGGGACCATCATTACTACTACTACCATTAGGACTACTATAGGAGAGGGACCATCATTACTACTACTACCATTAGGACTACTATAGGAGAGGGACCATCATTACTACTACTACCATTAGGACAGGGACTACCACTACTACCACTACTATCATTACTAGAGGAAGGAGAGGAACCATTAGGAGAGGGACTACCATTACTAGAGGAGAGGGACCATTAGGACTACTATAGGAGAGGGACTACCATTAGGACTACTATAGGAGAGGGACTACCATTAGGACTACTATAGGAGAGGGACCATCATTACTACTACTACCATTAGGACTACTATAGGAGAGGGACTACCATTAGGACTACTATAGGAGAGGGACCATCATTACTACTACTACCATTAGGACTACTATAGGAGAGGGACCATCATTACTACTACTACCATTAGGACTACTATAGGAGAGGAACCATCATTACTACTACTACCATTAGGACTACTATAGGAGAGGGACCATCATTACTACTACTACCATTAGGACTACTATAGGAGAGGGACCATCATTACTACTACTACCATTAGGACTACTATAGGAGAGGAACCATCATTACTACTACTGCCATTAGGACTACTATAGGAGAGGGACCATCATTACTACTACTACCATTAGGACTACTATAGGAGAGGGACCATCATTACTACTACTACCATTAGGACTACTATAGGAGAGGGACCACCATTACTACTACTACCATTAGGACTACTATAGGAGAGGAACCATCATTACTACTACTACCATTAGGACTACTATAGGAGAGGAACCATCATTACTACTACTGCCATTAGGACTACTATAGGAGAGGAACCATCATTACTACTACTACCATTAGGACTACTATAGGAGAGGAACCATCATTACTACTACTACCATTAGGACTACTATAGGAGAGGGACCA
Source organism: Salvelinus fontinalis (assembly GCF_029448725.1). Classification (NCBI taxonomy): domain Eukaryota; kingdom Metazoa; phylum Chordata; class Actinopteri; order Salmoniformes; family Salmonidae; genus Salvelinus; species Salvelinus fontinalis. The sequence continues at coordinate 4,566 of NW_026602026.1, forward strand.
TCATTACTACTACTACCATTAGGACTACTATAGGAGAGGGACCACCATTACTACTACTACCATTAGGATTACTATAGGAGAGGGACCATCATTACTACTACTACCATTAGGACTACTATAGGAGAGGGACCATCATTACTACTACTACCATTAGGACTACTATAGGAGAGGAACCATCATTACTACTACTACCACTAGGACTACTATAGGAGAGGGACCATCATTACTACTACTACCATTAGGACTACTATAGGAGAGGGACCATCATTACTACTACTACCACTAGGACTACTATAGGAGAGGGACCATCATTACTACTACTACCATTAGGACTACTATAGGAGAGGGACCATCATTACTACTACTACCATTAGGACTACTATAGGAGAGGGACCATCATTACTACTACTACCACTAGGACTACTATAGGAGAGGGACCATCATTACTACTACTACCATTAGGACTACTATAGGAGAGGGACCACCATTACTACTACTACCATTAGGACTACTATAGGAGAGGGACCATCATTACTACTACTACCATTAGGACTACTATAGGAGAGGGACCATCATTACTACTACTACCACTAGGACTACTATAGGAGAGGGACCATCATTACTACTACTACCATTAGGACTACTATAGGAGAGGGACCATCATTACTACTACTACCATTAGGACTACTATAGGAGAGGGACCACCATTACTACTACTACCATTAGGACTACTATAGGAGAGGGACCATCATTACTACTACTACCATTAGGACTACTATAGGAGAGGGACCATCATTACTACTACTACCATTAGGACTACTATAGGAGAGGGACCATCATTACTACTACTACCACTAGGACTACTATAGGAGAGGAACCATCATTACTACTACTACCACTAGGACTACTATAGGAGAGGGACCATCATTACTACTACTACCATTAGGACTACTATAGGAGAGGGACCATCATTACTTCTACTACCATTAGGACTACTATAGGAGAGGGACCATCATTACTACTACTACCATTAGGACTACTATAGGAGAGGGACCATCATTACTACTACTACCATTAGGACTACTATAGGAGAGGAACCATCATTACTACTACTACCATTAGGACTACTATAGGAGAGGGACCATCATTACTACTACTACCATTAGGACTACTATAGGAGAGGGACCACCATTACTACTACTACCACTAGGACTACTATAGGAGAGGGCCCATCATTACTACTACTACCATTAGGACTACTATAGGAGAGGGACCATCATTACTACTACTACCACTAGGACTACTATAGGAGAGGGACCATCATTACTACTACTACCACTAGGGCTACTATAGGAGAGGAACCACCATTACTACTACTACCATTAGGACTACTATAGGAGAGGGACCATCATTACTACTACTACCACTAGGGCTACTATAGGAGAGGAACCACCATTACTACTACTACCATTAGGACTACTATAGGAGAGGGACCATCATTACTACTACTACCATTAGGACTACTATAGGAGAGGAACCATCATTACTACTACTACCATTAGGACTACTATAGGAGAGGGACCATCATTACTACTACTACCATTAGGACTACTATAGGAGAGGGACCATCATTACTACTACTACCATTAGGACTACTATAGGAGAGGGACCATCATTACTACTACTACCATTAGGACTACTATAGGAGAGGGACCATCATTACTACTACTACCATTAGGACTACTATAGGAGAGGGACCATCATTACTACTACTACCACTAGGACTACTATAGGAGAGGGACCATCATTACTACTACTACCATTAGGACTACTATAGGAGAGGGACCATCATTACTACTACTACCATTAGGACTACTATAGGAGAGGGACCATCATTACTACTACTACCACTAGGACTACTATAGGAGAGGGACCATCATTACTACTACTACCATTAGGACTACTATAGGAGAGGGACCATCATTACTACTACTACCATTAGGACTACTATAGGAGAGGGACCATCATTACTACTACTACCACTAGGACTACTATAGGAGAGGGACCATCATTACTACTACTACCATTAGGACTACTATAGGAGAGGGACCATCATTACTACTACTACCATTAGGACTACTATAGGAGAGGGACCATCATTACTACTACTACCATTAGGACTACTATAGGAGAGGAACCATCATTACTACTACTACCATTAGGACTACTATAGGAGAGGAACCATCATTACTACTACTACCATTAGGACTACTATAGGAGAGGGACCATCATTACTACTATTACCATTAGGACTACTATAGGAGAGGGACCATCATTACTACTACTACCATTAGGACTACTATAGGAGAGGGACCATCATTACTACTACTACCATTAGGACTACTATAGGAGAGGGCCCATCATTACTACTACTACCATTAGGACTACTATAGGAGAGGGCCCATCATTACTACTACTACCATTAGGACTACTATAGGAGAGGGCCCATCATTACTACTACTACCATTAGGACTACTATAGGAGAGGGACCATCATTACTACTACTACCATTAGGACTACTATAGGAGAGGGACCATCATTACTACTACTACCACTAGGGCTACTATAGGAGAGGGACCATCATTACTACTACTACCAGTAGGACTACTATAGGAGAGGGACCACCATTACTACTACTACCACTAGGACTACTATAGGAGAGAGACCACCATTACTACTACTACCATTAGGACTACTATAGGAGAGGGACCATCATTACTACTACCATTAGGACTACTATAGGAGAGGGACCATCATTACTACTACTACCATTAGGACTACTATAGGAGAGGGACCACCATTACTACTACTACCATTAGGACTACTATAGGAGAGGGACCATCATTACTACTACTACCATTAGGACTACTATAGGAGAGGGACCATCATTACTACTACTACCATTAGGACTACTATAGGAGAGGGACCACCATTACTACTACTACCATTAGGATTACTATAGGAGAGGGACCATCATTACTACTACTACCATTAGGACTACTATAGGAGAGGGACCATCATTACTACTACTACCATTAGGACTACTATAGGAGAGGAACCATCATTACTACTACTACCACTAGGACTACTATAGGAGAGGGACCATCATTACTACTACTACCATTAGGACTACTATAGGAGAGGGACCATCATTACTACTACTACCACTAGGACTACTATAGGAGAGGGACCATCATTACTACTACTACCATTAGGACTACTATAGGAGAGGGACCATCATTACTACTACTACCATTAGGACTACTATAGGAGAGGGACCATCATTACTACTACTACCACTAGGACTACTATAGGAGAGGGACCATCATTACTACTACTACCATTAGGACTACTATAGGAGAGGGACCACCATTACTACTACTACCATTAGGACTACTATAGGAGAGGGACCATCATTACTACTACTACCATTAGGACTACTATAGGAGAGGGACCATCATTACTACTACTACCACTAGGACTACTATAGGAGAGGGACCATCATTACTACTACTACCATTAGGACTACTATAGGAGAGGGACCATCATTACTACTACTACCATTAGGACTACTATAGGAGAGGGACCACCATTACTACTACTACCATTAGGACTACTATAGGAGAGGGACCATCATTACTACTACTACCACTAGGACTACTATAGGAGAGGGACCATCATTACTACTACTACCATTAGGACTACTATAGGAGAGGGCCCATCATTACTACTACTACCATTAGGACTACTATAGGAGAGGGACCATCATTACTACTACTACCATTAGGACTACTATAGGAGAGGGACCATCATTACTACTACTACCACTAGGACTACTATAGGAGAGGGACCATCATTACTACTACTACCATTAGGACTACTATAGGAGAGGGACCATCATTACTTCTACTACCATTAGGACTACTATAGGAGAGGGACCATCATTACTACTACTACCATTAGGACTACTATAGGAGAGGGACCATCATTACTACTACTACCATTAGGACTACTATAGGAGAGGGACCATCATTACTACTACTACCATTAGGACTACTATAGGAGAGGGACCATCATTACTACTACTACCATTAGGACTACTATAGGAGAGGGACCATCATTACTACTACTACCATTAGGACTACTATAGGAGAGGGACCACCATTACTACTACTACCATTAGGACTACTATAGGAGAGGGACCATCATTACTACTACTACCATTAGGACTACTATAGGAGAGGGACCATCATTACTACTACTACCATTAGGACTACTATAGGAGAGGGACCATCATTACTACTACTACCACTAGGACTACTATAGGAGAGGGACCATCATTACTACTACTACCATTAGGACTACTATAGGAGAGGGACCATCATTACTACTACTACCATTAGGACTACTATAGGAGAGGGACCATCATTACTACTACTACCATTAGGACTACTATAGGAGAGGGACCATCATTACTACTACTACCATTAGGACTACTATAGGAGAGGGACCATCATTACTACTACTACCATTAGGACTACTATAGGAGAGGGACCATCATTACTACTACTACCATTAGGACTACTATAGGAGAGGGCCCATCATTACTACTACTACCATTAGGACTACTATAGGAGAGGGACCATCATTACTACTACTACCATTAGGACTACTATAGGAGAGGGACCATCATTACTACTACTACCATTAGGACTACTATAGGAGAGGGACCATCATTACTACTACTACCATTAGGACTACTATAGGAGAGGGACCATCATTACTACTACTACCATTAGGACTACTATAGGAGAGGAACCATCATTACTACTACTACCATTAGGACTACTATAGGAGAGGGACCATCATTACTACTACTACCACTAGGACTACTATAGGAGAGGGACCATCATTACTACTACTACCACTAGGACTACTATAGGAGAGGGACCATCATTACTACTACTACCATTAGGACTACTATAGGAGAGGGACCATCATTACTACTACTACCACTAGGACTACTATAGGAGAGGGACCATCATTACTACTACTACCATTAGGACTACTATAGGAGAGGGACCACCATTACTACTACTACCATTAGGATTACTATAGGAGAGGGACCATCATTACTACTACTACCATTAGGACTACTATAGGAGAGGGACCATCATTACTACTACTACCATTAGGACTACTATAGGAGAGGAACCATCATTACTACTACTACCACTAGGACTACTATAGGAGAGGGACCATCATTACTACTACTACCATTAGGACTACTATAGGAGAGGGACCATCATTACTACTACTACCACTAGGACTACTATAGGAGAGGGACCATCATTACTACTACTACCATTAGGACTACTATAGGAGAGGGACCATCATTACTACTACTACCATTAGGACTACTATAGGAGAGGGACCATCATTACTACTACTACCACTAGGACTACTATAGGAGAGGGACCATCATTACTACTACTACCATTAGGACTACTATAGGAGAGGGACCACCATTACTACTACTACCATTAGGACTACTATAGGAGAGGGACCATCATTACTACTACTACCATTAGGACTACTATAGGAGAGGGACCATCATTACTACTACTACCACTAGGACTACTATAGGAGAGGGACCATCATTACTACTACTACCATTAGGACTACTATAGGAGAGGGACCATCATTACTACTACTACCATTAGGACTACTATAGGAGAGGGACCACCATTACTACTACTACCATTAGGACTACTATAGGAGAGGGACCATCATTACTACTACTACCATTAGGACTACTATAGGAGAGGGACCATCATTACTACTACTACCATTAGGACTACTATAGGAGAGGGACCATCATTACTACTACTACCACTAGGACTACTATAGGAGAGGAACCATCATTACTACTACTACCACTAGGACTACTATAGGAGAGGGACCATCATTACTACTACTACCATTAGGACTACTATAGGAGAGGGACCATCATTACTTCTACTACCATTAGGACTACTATAGGAGAGGGACCATCATTACTACTACTACCATTAGGACTACTATAGGAGAGGGACCATCATTACTACTACTACCATTAGGACTACTATAGGAGAGGAACCATCATTACTACTACTACCATTAGGACTACTATAGGAGAGGGACCATCATTACTACTACTACCATTAGGACTACTATAGGAGAGGGACCACCATTACTACTACTACCACTAGGACTACTATAGGAGAGGGCCCATCATTACTACTACTACCATTAGGACTACTATAGGAGAGGGACCATCATTACTACTACTACCACTAGGACTACTATAGGAGAGGGACCATCATTACTACTACTACCACTAGGGCTACTATAGGAGAGGAACCACCATTACTACTACTACCATTAGGACTACTATAGGAGAGGGACCATCATTACTACTACTACCACTAGGGCTACTATAGGAGAGGAACCACCATTACTACTACTACCATTAGGACTACTATAGGAGAGGGACCATCATTACTACTACTACCATTAGGACTACTATAGGAGAGGAACCATCATTACTACTACTACCATTAGGACTACTATAGGAGAGGGACCATCATTACTACTACTACCATTAGGACTACTATAGGAGAGGGACCATCATTACTACTACTACCATTAGGACTACTATAGGAGAGGGACCATCATTACTACTACTACCATTAGGACTACTATAGGAGAGGGACCATCATTACTACTACTACCATTAGGACTACTATAGGAGAGGGACCATCATTACTACTACTACCACTAGGACTACTATAGGAGAGGGACCATCATTACTACTACTACCATTAGGACTACTATAGGAGAGGGACCATCATTACTACTACTACCATTAGGACTACTATAGGAGAGGGACCATCATTACTACTACTACCACTAGGACTACTATAGGAGAGGGACCATCATTACTACTACTACCATTAGGACTACTATAGGAGAGGGACCATCATTACTACTACTACCATTAGGACTACTATAGGAGAGGGACCATCATTACTACTACTACCACTAGGACTACTATAGGAGAGGGACCATCATTACTACTACTACCATTAGGACTACTATAGGAGAGGGACCATCATTACTACTACTACCATTAGGACTACCATAGGAGAGGGACCATCATTACTACTACTACCATTAGGACTACTATAGGAGAGGAACCATCATTACTACTACTACCATTAGGACTACTATAGGAGAGGAACCATCATTACTACTACTACCATTAGGACTACTATAGGAGAGGGACCATCATTACTACTATTACCATTAGGACTACTATAGGAGAGGGACCATCATTACTACTACTACCATTAGGACTACTATAGGAGAGGGACCATCATTACTACTACTACCATTAGGACTACTATAGGAGAGGGCCCATCATTACTACTACTACCATTAGGACTACTATAGGAGAGGGCCCATCATTACTACTACTACCATTAGGACTACTATAGGAGAGGGCCCATCATTACTACTACTACCATTAGGACTACTATAGGAGAGGGACCATCATTACTACTACTACCATTAGGACTACTATAGGAGAGGGACCATCATTACTACTACTACCACTAGGGCTACTATAGGAGAGGGACCATCATTACTACTACTACCAGTAGGACTACTATAGGAGAGGGACCACCATTACTACTACTACCACTAGGACTACTATAGGAGAGAGACCACCATTACTACTACTACCATTAGGACTACTATAGGAGAGGGACCATCATTACTACTACCATTAGGACTACTATAGGAGAGGGACCATCATTACTACTACTACCATTAGGACTACTATAGGAGAGGGACCACCATTACTACTACTACCATTAGGACTACTATAGGAGAGGGACCATCATTACTACTACTACCATTAGGACTACTATAGGAGAGGGACCATCATTACTACTACTACCATTAGGACTACTATAGGAGAGGGACCACCATTACTACTACTACCATTAGGATTACTATAGGAGAGGGACCATCATTACTACTACTACCATTAGGACTACTATAGGAGAGGGACCATCATTACTACTACTACCATTAGGACTACTATAGGAGAGGAACCATCATTACTACTACTACCACTAGGACTACTATAGGAGAGGGACCATCATTACTACTACTACCATTAGGACTACTATAGGAGAGGGACCATCATTACTACTACTACCACTAGGACTACTATAGGAGAGGGACCATCATTACTACTACTACCATTAGGACTACTATAGGAGAGGGACCATCATTACTACTACTACCATTAGGACTACTATAGGAGAGGGACCATCATTACTACTACTACCACTAGGACTACTATAGGAGAGGGACCATCATTACTACTACTACCATTAGGACTACTATAGGAGAGGGACCACCATTACTACTACTACCATTAGGACTACTATAGGAGAGGGACCATCATTACTACTACTACCATTAGGACTACTATAGGAGAGGGACCATCATTACTACTACTACCACTAGGACTACTATAGGAGAGGGACCATCATTACTACTACTACCATTAGGACTACTATAGGAGAGGGACCATCATTACTACTACTACCATTAGGACTACTATAGGAGAGGGACCACCATTACTACTACTACCATTAGGACTACTATAGGAGAGGGACCATCATTACTACTACTACCACTAGGACTACTATAGGAGAGGGACCATCATTACTACTACTACCATTAGGACTACTATAGGAGAGGGCCCATCATTACTACTACTACCATTAGGACTACTATAGGAGAGGGACCATCATTACTACTACTACCATTAGGACTACTATAGGAGAGGGACCATCATTACTACTACTACCATTAGGACTACTATAGGAGAGGGACCATCATTACTACTACTACCATTAGGACTACTATAGGAGAGGGACCATCATTACTACTACTACCATTAGGACTACTATAGGAGAGGGACCATCATTACTACTACTACCATTAGGACTACTATAGGAGAGGGACCATCATTACTACTACTACCATTAGGACTACTATAGGAGAGGGACCATCATTACTACTACTACCATTAGGACTACTATAGGAGAGGGACCATCATTACTACTATTACCATTAGGACTACTATAGGAGAGGGACCATCATTACTACTACTACTACCATTAGGACTACTATAGGAGAGGGACCATCATTACTACTACTACCATTAGGACTACTATAGGAGAGGGACCATCATTACTACTACTACCATTAGGACTACTATAGGAGAGGGACCATCATTACTACTACTACCATTAGGACTACTATAGGAGAGGGACCACCATTACTACTACTACCATTAGGACTACTATAGGAGAGGGACCATCATTACTACTACTACCATTAGGACTACTATAGGAGAGGGACCATCATTACTACTACTACCATTAGGACTACTATAGGAGAGGGACCATCATTACTACTACTACCATTAGGACTACTATAGGAGAGGGACCATCATTACTACTACTACCATTAGGACTACTATAGGAGAGGGACCATCATTACTACTACTACCATTAGGACTACTATAGGAGAGGGCCGGACGCTCCACAGAGAAACTAGAGGAAGGAGAGGAACCATTAGGAGAGGGACTACCATTACTACCACTACTATCATTACTAGAGGAAGGAGAGGAACCATCATTACTACTACTACCACTAGGACAGGGACTACCACTACTACCACTACTATCATTACTAGAGGAAGGAGAGGAACCATTAGGAGAGGGACTACCACTACTACCACTACTATCATTACTAGAGGAAGGAGAGGAACCATCATTACTACTACTACCACTAGGACAGGGACTACCACTACTACCACTACTATCATTACTAGAGGAAGGAGAGGAACCATTAGGAGAGGGACTACCATTACTAGAGGAGAGGGACCATTAGGACTACTATAGGAGAGGGACTACCATTAGGACTACTATAGGAGAGGGACTACCATTAGGACTACTATAGGAGAGGGACTACCATTAGGACTACTATAGGAGAGGGACTACCATTAGGACTACTATAGGAGAGGGACTACCATTAGGACTACTATAGGAGAGGGACTACCATTAGGACTACTATAGGAGAGGGACTACCATTAGGACTACTATAGGAGAGGGACTACCATTAGGACTACTATAGGAGAGGGACTACCATTAGGACTACTATAGGAGAGGGACTACCATTAGGACTACTATAGGAGAGGAACCACCATTAGGACTACTATAGGAGAGGGAGTACCATTAGGACTACTATAGGAGAGGGACCATTAGGACTACTATAGGAGAGGGACCATTAGGACTACTATAGGAGAGGAACCATTAGGACTACTATAGGAGAGGGAGTACCATTTGGACTACTATAGGAGACGAAGTACCATTAGGACTACTATAGGAGAGGAAGTACCATTAGGACTACTATAGGAGAGGGACCATTAGGACTACTATAGGAGAGGGACCATTAGGACTACTATAGGAGAGGAACCATTAGGACTACTATAGGAGAGGGAGTACCATTAGGACTACTATAGGAGAGGGACCATTAGGACTACTATAGGAGAGGGACTACCATTAGGACTACTATAGGAGAGGGACTACCATTAGGACTACTATAGGAGAGGGACTACCATTAGGACTACTATAGGAGAGGAACCATTAGGACTACTATAGGAGAGGGACCATTAGGACTACTAGAGGAGAGGGACTACCATTAGGACTACTATAGGAGAGGGACTACCATTAGGACTACTATAGGAGAGGGACCATTAGGACTACTATAGGAGAGGGACTACCATTAGGACTACTATAGGAGAGGGACTACCATTAGGACTACTATAGGAGAGGGACTACCATTAGGCCTACTATAGGAGAGGAACCATTAGGACTACTATAGGAGAGGGACCATTAGGACTACTATAGGAGAGGGACCATTAGGACTACTATAGGAGAGGGAGTACCATTAGGACTACTATAGGAGAGGGACCATTAGGACTACTATAGGAGAGGGACTACCATTAGGACTACTATAGGAGAGGGACTACCATTAGGACTACTATAGGAGAGGGACTACCATTAGGACTACTATAGGAGAGGGACTACCATTAGGACTACTATAGGAGAGGAACCATTAGGACTACTATAGGAGAGGGACCATTAGGACTACTAGAGGAGAGGGACTACCATTAGGACTACTATAGGAGAGGGACTACCATTAGGACTACTATAGGAGAGGGACCATTAGGACTACTATAGGAGAGGGACTACCATTAGGACTACTATAGGAGAGGGACTACCATTAGGACTACTATAGGAGAGGGACTACCATTAGGACTACTATAGGAGAGGAACCATTAGGACTACTATAGGAGAGGGACCATTAGGACTACTATAGGAGAGGGACCATTAGGACTACTATAGGGGAGGGACTACCATTAGGACTACTATAGGAGAGGGACCATTAGGACTACTATAGGAGAGGGACCATTAGGACTACTATAGGAGAGGGACCATTAGGACTACTAGAGGAGAGGGACTACCATTAGGACTACTATAGGAGAGGGACTACCATTAGGACTACTATAGGAGAGGGACTACCATTAGGACTACTATAGGAGAGGGACCATTAGGACTACTATAGGAGAGGGACCATTAGGACTACTATAGGAGAGGGACCATTAGGACTACTATAGGAGAGGGACCACCATTAGGACTACTATAGGAGAGGGAGTACCATTAGGACTACTATAGGAGAGGGAGTACCATTAGGACTACTATAGGAGAGGGACCACCATTAGGACTACTATAGGAGAGGGACCATTAGGACTACTATAGGAGAGGGACCATTAGGAATACTATAGGAGAGGGACTACCATTAGGACTACTATAGGAGAGGGACCATTAGGACTACTATAGGAGAGGAACCATTAGGACTACTATAGGAGAGGGAGTACCATTAGGACTACTATAGGAGAGGGAGTACCATTAGGACTACTATAGGAGAGGGACCATTAGGACTACTATAGGAGAGGGACTACCATTAGGACTACTATAGGAGAGGGACTACCATTAGGACTACTATAGGAGAGGGACCACCATTAGGACTACTATAGGAGAGGGACCATTAGGAATACTATAGGAGAGGGACTACCATTAGGACTACTATAGGAGAGGGACCATTAGGACTACTATAGGAGAGGTACCATTAGGACTACTATAGGAGAGGGAGTACCATTAGGACTACTATAGGAGAGGGAGTACCATTAGGACTACTATAGGAGAGGGACCATTAGGACTACTATAGGAGAGGGACTACCATTAGGACTACTATAGGAGAGGGACCACCATTAGGACTACTATAGGAGAGGGACCATTAGGACTACTATAGGAGAGGGAGTACCATTAGGACTACTATAGGAGAGGGACCATTAGGACTACTATAGGAGAGGGACTACCATTAGGACTACTATAGGAGAGGGACTACCATTAGGACTACTATAGGAGAGGGACTACCATTAGGACTACTATAGGAGAGGGACTACCATTAGGACTACTATAGGAGAGGAACCATTAGGACTACTATAGGAGAGGAACCATTAGGACTACTATAGGAGAAGGACCATTAGGACTACTAGAGGAGAGGGACTACCATTAGGACTACTATAGGAGAGGGACTACCATTAGGACTACTATAGGAGAGGGACCATTAGGACTACTATAGGAGAGGGACTACCATTAGGACTACTATAGGAGAGGGACTACCATTAGGACTACTATAGGAGAGGGACTACCATTAGGACTACTAAAGGAGAGGAACCATTAGGACTACTATAGGAGAGGGACCATTAGGACTACTAGAGGAGAGGGACTACCATTAGGACTACTAGAGGAGAGGGACTACCATTAGGACTACTATAGGAGAGGGACTACCATTAGGACTACTATAGGAGAGGGACTACCATTAGGACTACTATAGGAGAGGGACTACCATTAGGACTACTAGAGGAGAGGGACTACCATTAGGACTACTATAGGAGAGGGACTACCATTAGGACTACTATAGGAGAGGGACTACCATTAGGACTACTATAGGAGAGGGACCATTAGGACTACTATAGGAGAGGGACCATTAGGACTACTATAGGAGAGGGACCATTAGGACTACTATAGGAGAGGGACCACCATTAGGACTACTATAGGAGAGGGAGTACCATTAGGACTACTATAGGAGAGGGAGTACCATTAGGACTACTATAGGAGAGGGACCACCATTAGGACTACTATAGGAGAGGGACCATTAGGACTACTATAGGAGAGGGACCATTAGGAATACTATAGGAGAGGGACTACCATTAGGACTACTATAGGAGAGGGACCATTAGGACTACTATAGGAGAGGAACCATTAGGACTACTATAGGAGAGGGAGTACCATTAGGACTACTATAGGAGAGGGAGTACCATTAGGACTACTATAGGAGAGGGACCATTAGGACTACTATAGGAGAGGGACTACCATTAGGACTACTATAGGAGAGGGACTACCATTAGGACTACTATAGGAGAGGGAGTACCATTAGGACTACTATAGGAGAGGGACCACCATTAGGACTACTATAGGAGAGGGACCATTAGGAATACTATAGGAGAGGGACTACCATTAGGACTACTATAGGAGAGGGACCATTAGGACTACTATAGGAGAGGAACCATTAGGACTACTATAGGAGAGGGAGTACCATTAGGACTACTATAGGAGAGGGAGTACCATTAGGACTACTATAGGAGAGGGACCATTAGGACTACTATAGGAGAGGGACTACCATTAGGACTACTATAGGAGAGGGACCACCATTAGGACTACTATAGGAGAGGGACCATTAGGACTACTATAGGAGAGGGAGTACCATTAGGACTACTATAGGAGAGGGACCATTAGGACTACTATAGGAGAGGGACTACCATTAGGACTACTATAGGAGAGGGACTACCATTAGGACTACTATAGGAGAGGGACTACCATTAGGACTACTATAGGAGAGGGACTACCATTAGGACTACTATAGGAGAGGAACCATTAGGACTACTATAGGAGAGGGACCATTAGGACTACTAGAGGAGAGGGACTACCATTAGGACTACTATAGGAGAGGGACTACCATTAGGACTACTATAGGAGAGGGACCATTAGGACTACTATAGGAGAGGGACTACCATTAGGACTACTATAGGAGAGGGACTACCATTAGGACTACTATAGGAGAGGGACTACCATTAGGACTACTAAAGGAGAGGAACCATTAGGACTACTATAGGAGAGGGACCATTAGGACTACTAGAGGAGAGGGACTACCATTAGGACTACTATAGGAGAGGGACTACCATTAGGACTACTATAGGAGAGGGACTACCATTAGGACTACTATAGGAGAGGGACTACCATTAGGACTACTATAGGAGAGGGACTACCATTAGGACTACTATAGGAGAGGGACTACCATTAGGACTACTATAGGAGAGGGACTACCATTAGGACTACTATAGGAGAGGGACCACCATTAGGACTACTATAGGAGAGGGAGTACCATTAGGACTACTATAGGAGAGGGACCATTAGGACTACTATAGGAGAGGGACCACCATTAGGACTACTATAGGAGAGGGACCACCATTAGGACTACTATAGGAGAGGGACTACCATTAGGACTACTATAGGAGAGGGACTACCATTAGGACTACTATAGGAGAGGGACCATTAGGACTACTATAGGAGAGGGACCATTAGGACTACTATAGGAGAGGGACCATTAGGAATACTATAGGAGAGGGACTACCATTAGGACTACTATAGGAGAGGGACCATTAGGACTACTATAGGAGAGGGACCATTAGGACTACTATAGGAGAGGGACCATTAGGACTACTATAGGAGAGGGACCATTAGGACTACTATAGGAGAGGGACCATTAGGACTACTATAGGAGAGGAACCATTAGGACTACTATAGGAGAGGGACCATTAGGACTACTATAGGAGAGGGACCATTAGGACTACTATAGGGGAGGGACTACCATTAGGACTACTATAGGAGAGGGACCATTAGGACTACTATAGGAGAGGGACTACCATTAGGACTACTATAGGAGAGGGACTACCATTAGGACTACTATAGGAGAGGGACTACCATTAGGACTACTATAGGAGAGGGACTACCATTAGGACTACTATAGGAGAGGGACTACCATTAGGACTACTATAGGAGAGGAACCATTAGGACTACTATAGGAGAGGGACCATTAGGACTACTATAGGAGAGGGACCATTAGGACTACTATAGGAGAGGGACCATTAGGACTACTATAGGAGAGGAACCATTAGGACTACTATAGGAGAGGGACCATTAGGACAGGGCTTCATTACATAGAACTATCATTATATAGAACTACCATTATATAATCATTATATAGAACTATCATTATATAATCATTATATAGAACTATAATTATATATAACTATCATTACATAGAAATAACATTATATAGAACTATCATTATATAATCATTATATAGAAATAACATTATATAGAACTATCATTATATAATCATTATATGGAACAATCATTATATAGAACAATCCTCATATAGAACTATCCTCATATAGAACTATCATTACATAGAACTGTCATTACATAGAACTGTCATTACATAGAACTATCATTATATAGAACAATCATTATATAGAACAATCATTACATAGAACTATCATTACATAGAACTATCATTACATAGAACTATCATTACATAGAACTATCATTACATAGAACTATCATTACATAGAACTATCATTACATAGAACTATCATTACATAGAACTATCATTACATAGAACTATCATTATATAGAACTATCCTCATATAGAACTATCCTCATATAGAACTATCCTCATATAGAACTATCCTCATATAGAACTAACATTACATAAAACTATCATTATATAGAACTATCCTAATATAGAACTATCATTATATAGAATCACCATTACATAGAACTATCATTATATAGAACTATCATTATATAGAACTATCATTATATAATCATTACATAGAACTATCCTTATATAGAACTATCCTCATATAGAACTATCATTATATAGAACTATCCTGATATAGAACTATCATTATATAGAACTATCATTATATAGAACTATCATTATATAGAACTATCATTATATAGAACTATCCTCATATAGAACTATCATTACATAGAACTATCATTACATAAAACTATCATTACATAAAACTATCATTACATAATCATTACATAGAACTATCATTACATAGAACTATCATTATATATTACTATCCTCATATACAACTATCCTCATATAGAACTATCATTATATAGAACTATCATTACATAATCATTACATAGAACTATCATTACATAGAACTATCCTCATATAGAACTATCATTATATAAAACTATCCTCATATAGAACTATCATTATATAGAACTATCATTATATATTAGTATCCTCATATAGAGCTATCATTATATAGAACTATCCTCATATATAACTATCATTATATAATCATTATATAGAACTATCATTGTATAGAACTATCATTGTATAGAACTATCATTATATAGAACTATCATTATATAGAACTATCATTATATAATCATTATATAGAACTATCATTATATAGAACTATCATGACATAGAACTGTCATTATATAGAACTATCCTCATATAGAACTATCATTATATATTAGTATCATCATATAGAGCTATCATTATATAGAACTATCCTCATATAGAACTATCATTACATAGAACTATCATTATATAATCATTATATAGAACTATCATTATATAGAACTATCCTCATATAGAACTATCATTACATAGAACTATCATTATATAGAACTATCATTATATAGAACTATCATTATATAATCATTATATAGAACTATCATTATATAATCACTATATAGAACTATCATTATATAATCATTATATAGAACTATAATTATATAGAACTATAATTATATAGAACTATCATTATATAGAACTATCATTATATAATCATTATATAGAACTATCATTATATAGAACTATCATTATATAGTCATTATATAGAACTATCATTATATAATCATTATATAGAACTATCATTATATAGAACTATCATTATATAATCATTATATAGAACTATCATTATATAATCATTACATAGAACTATCATTATATAGAACTATCCTCATATAGAACTATCCTCATATAGAACTATCATTACATAGAACTATCATTACATAGAACTATCATTACATAGAACTATCCTCATATAGAACTATCATTATATAGAAATATCATTATATAATCACTATATAGAACTATCATTATATAATCATTATATAGAACTATAATTATATAGAACTATCATTATATAGAACTATCATTATATAGAACTATCATTATATAATCATTATATAGAACTATCATTATATAGAACTATCATTATATAATCATTATATAGAACTATCATTATATAGAACTATCATTATATAATCATTATATAGAACTATCATTATATAGAACTATCATTATATACTCATTATATAGAACTATCATTATATAATCATTACATAGAACTATCATTATATAGAACGATCCTTATATAGAACTATCATTATATAGAACTATCATTATATAGAACTATCATTACATAGAACTATCCTCATATAGAACTATCATTATATAATCATTAAATAATCATTATATAGAAATATCCTCATATAGAACTATCATTATATAGAACTATCCTCATATAGAACGATCCTTATATAGAACTATCATTATATAGAACTATCATTACATAGAACTATCATTACATAGAACTATCATTACATAGAACTATCCTCATATAGAACTATCATTATATAGAAATATCATTATATAATCACTATATAGAACTATCATTATATAATCATTATATAGAACTATAATTATATAGAACTATCATTATATAGAACTATCATTATATAGAACTATCATTATATAATCATTATATAGAACTATCATTATATAGAACTATCATTATATAATCATTATATAGAACTATCATTATATAGAACTATCATTATATACTCATTATATAGAACTATCATTATATAATCATTACATAGAACTATCATTATATAGAACGATCCTTATATAGAACTATCATTATATAGAACTATCATTACATAGAACTATCCTCATATAGAACTATCATTATATAATCATTAAATAATCATTATATAGAAATATCCTCATATAGAACTATCATTATATAGAACTATCATTACATAATCATTATATAGAACTATCATTATATAGAACTATCATTATATAGAACTATCATCATATTATCATTATATAGAACTATCCTCATATAGAACTACCATTATATAGAACTACCATTATATAGAACTATCATTACATAATCATTATATAGAACTATCATTATATAGAACTATCATTATATAATCATTAAATAGAACTATCATTATATAGAACTATCATTATATAATCATTATATAGAGCTATCATTATATAGAACTATCATTATATAATCATTATATAGAACTATCATTATGTAATCATTATATAGAACTATCATTATATAGAACTATCATTATATAGAACTATCATTATATAATCATTATATAGAACTATCATTATATAATCATTATATAGAACTATCATTATATAATCATTATATAGAACTATCATTATATAGAACTATCATTATATAAAACTATCCTCATATAGAACTATCATTATATAATCATTATATAGAACTATCCTCATATAGAACTATCATTATATAGAACTATCATTATATAATCATTATATAGAACTACCGGTCAGACAGAGAGACAGACTCACCGGTCAGACAGAGAGACAGACTCACCGGTCAGACAGAGAGACAGACTCACCGGTCAGACAGAGAGACAGACTCACCGGTCAGACAGAGAGAGACAGACTCACCGGTCAGACAGAGAGAGACAGACTCACCGGTCAGACAGAGAGACAGACTCACCGATCAGACAGAGAGAGACAGACTCACCGGTCAGACAGAGAGACAGACTCACCGGTCAGACAGAGAGACAGACTCACCGGTCAGACAGAGAGACAGACTCACCGGTCAGACAGAGAGACAGACTCACCGATCAGACAGAGAGACAGACTCACCGGTCAGACGGAGAGACAGACTCACCGATCTAGCAGTGTTTTCTGTAGCGCGCGACACGCCACCAGAGTTCCGCCCAAGAACATGTGACACACCATGACGTCACGGCAACACTCCATGAAGGTAACCACGGCAGCGGGGTGGAAGGTTCCGTTCCGCGAGATGAGACAGAGGCGGCGGAGACGAGAGCAGCATGACAACGCCTCCCAGAATGCACCGTTACACACCAGGTAGGGCTGCTCCAACCTACCCACACACACATTATATACAGTACCAGTCAAAAGTTCGGACACACCTCCTCATTCAAGGGTTTTTCTTTATTTTTACTATTTTCTACTTAGTAGAATAATAGTGAAGACATCAAAACTATGAAATAACACATATGGAATCATGTAGTAACCAAAAAAAGTGTTAAACAAATCAAAATATATTTTAGATTTGAGAATCTTCAAATTGCCACCCTTTGCCTTGATGACAGCTTTGCACACTCTTGGCATTCTCTCAACCAGCTTCATGAGGTAGTCACCTGGAATGCATTTCAGTTAACAGGTTTGCCTTATTAAAAGTTAAAATGTGGAATTTCTTTCCTTCTTAATGCGTTTGAGCCAATCAGTTGTGTTGTGACAAGGTAGGGGTGGTATACAGAAGAGAGCCATATTTGGTAAAAGACAGAGTCCATATTATGGCAAGAACAGGTTAAATTCAGCAAAGAGAAACGACAGTCCATCATTACTTTAAGACACGAAGGTCAGTCAATACGGAATATTTCAAGAACTTTAAAAGTTCCTTCAAGCTATATAATATATATAATGTGCATATATAATGTGTATAATAGTATATATATAATGTATTTAATGTGTATAATGTTTATAACAGTTTGTGGCTAATAAAGAACAGCAGTAAAGAACAGAAAGGCCCGTTTATATATATATATAATGTGTATATATTACGTATATAATGTGTATATATAATGTGTGTGTATATAATGTGTATATATAATGTGTATAATAGTATATATAATGTATATAATGTGTATATATAATGTGTATAATAGTATATATAATGTATATAATGTGTATAATAGTATATATAATGTATTTAATGTGTATAATGTTTATAACAGTTTGTGGCTAATAAAGAACAGCAGTAAAGAACAGAAAGGCCCGTTTATATATATATATATAATGTGTATAATGTATATATAATGTGTATAATGTATATTTAATGTGTATAATGTATATTTAATGTGTATAATGTATATTTAATGCGTATAATGTGTGTATAATGTATCTTTAATGTGTATAATGTATATTTAATGTGTATAATGTATCTAATGTGTATAATGTATCTAATGTGTATAATGTATCTAATGTGTATATGTGTATAACGTATATATAATGTGTATAATGTATAAATTGTGTATAATGTATCTAGTGTGTATATAATGTGTATAACGTGTATATATAATGTGTATAATGTATATCATGTGTATAACATATATAATGTGTATAACGTATATATAATGTGTATAATGTATATATAATGTGTATAACGTGTATATAATGTGTATAATGTATATATAATGTGTATAACGTATAAATAATGTGTATAATGTATCTAATGTGTATATAATGTGTATATGTGTATAATGTATATCATGTGTATAATGTATAAATTGTGTATAATGTATCTAATGTGTGTATAACGTGTATACAATGTGTATATAATGATTATAATGTGTATATAATGATTATAATGTGTATATAATGATTATAATGTGTATATATAATAGTAAATAATATAATAATGTATAGAACAGTTTGTGGCTAATAAAGAACATAAAGGCCTGTTGATGTATATATATATATATATATATCATGTATATTATAATATTGTAGTAATATAGTATTATAATATAGTAATACTTGTGTGCAGTTCCTCAGTGTGTATATGGTGTGTGTATGGTGTGTGTGTATGGTAGTGTGTAGTCTCACCGTAGCTGGGTGAGCTGGGTGCAGTTCCTCAGTGTGTCCAGCAGGGCGGCGCTGTAGTTCCAGGTCTTTAAGGACCCCAGGTTGGCCAGAGATAATGCCCGTAGGTCCCTGCAGTGTTCAGCCACCTGTACCAGCCCGGTCCCCTTCAGGACCCCCGGCAGCCCCGCCAGCGTCAGCCTCCGCAGCCCCCGGAAACCCCGCAGAGCGGCGACGTGCGTGTCCCCGACCCCGCGGGCGTTCACACACGTCCTCTGATCCACACACACCCTGGCGCAGGGCTCCAGACGCGGCAGGGCGGAGATGAAGCCCGGTCCTGTTAACTCCAGAACTTCCAGACAGGGGCAGCCGGCCAGCAGGGTACCCAGCCCAGAGGTGCCCTCCCTGGGGAGAGAGTCCTCGGAGCCTGGCCTGTAGGTCTGGAGCCCAACGCGGGACGGCTTCCTCAGCCCCAGCAGCAGCGAGGACGGGGACGGGGAAAGGGACGGTGTGTGTGAACCGTCCGACAGGGCGCAGGCGGGCAGCGCCAGCGACCTGAGGTGTGTGAGTTTGGCCAGGCTGGTACACAGGTGTGTGTTGGCCTCCAGGCCAGGAGTGTGTGTGTTGTCGTGGTGATAGTGCGTGTGTAACAGGTTGAGGTGTGACAGATTGGGACAGCCAATAACCAGCCGGCTCATCGCCTCGGCAACAAGCTCCTCCTCTCCCCGCGCTCTACTGCACTCTGGATAATTGGAGGTGTGGCCTATACCACTAAGATTCAAGCTGAC
This sequence comes from Salvelinus fontinalis, assembly GCF_029448725.1. Classification (NCBI taxonomy): domain Eukaryota; kingdom Metazoa; phylum Chordata; class Actinopteri; order Salmoniformes; family Salmonidae; genus Salvelinus; species Salvelinus fontinalis. The sequence goes on from NW_026602026.1 coordinate 26,731, forward strand.
CAATCGCGTCGAGTCTCTCACTCTGGTGCCAGTCAGTGATTGGATGACAGTTTGTCGTAACGTGGGGCAACGGGAGAAGTTCAGGTGCTTGGGAGCGTTGCTAAGAAGGACCCGTCCTAGCGACGTGGCGTCCAACCAGGAGCGTGGCAACTGCAGGGCTTCCAGGTCGCCATGCTGAACGAGGCTATGGGCCAATGAGGACGCAGAAGGCCAGTGGGCGGGGTTTGGACCAGGAACTGAAACCAGGAAGGAGCGGAGACGCTCCGGAACACGAACGCTGAACACAGCGAGGTAGAGGAGGAGTAGAGTCTGGTTCACCTAAACACACACACACACACACACACACACACACACACACA
>NW_026602027.1:0-27063 GCF_029448725.1 Salvelinus fontinalis
TTCCTTTGTTATGACTGAGATGTGAGAGACCTGGTAGGTTGACAGGGTTCCATACCTTTGTTATGACTGAGATGTGAGAGACCTGGTAGGTTAACAGGGTTCCTTTCCTTTGTTATGACTGAGATGTGAGAGACCTGGTAGGTTGACAGGGTTCCATTCCTTTGTTATGACTGAGATGTGAGAGACCTGGTAGGTTGACAGGGTTCCATTCCTTTGTTATGACTAAGATGTTAGAGACCTGGTAGGTTGACAGAGTTCCTTTACTTTGTTATGACTGAGATGTGAGAGACCTGGTATAGAGTTCCATCACATTACATTCATATGGTGATGTCTTTCAGATCTGTGGTGGTAACAAAAGGAAAGGAGACAAGGAAAGGAAGGTAGCAGGTTGAGACTGTTGGGATGTGACCTTAGTGATTGTGAACATAGTTGATGAATGTGCCAAGTTTATGCTGGAGTCCAGCCACTGTATAGACAGCACAACAAATGTCATTATTTGACTGAATGCAGAAAATCTGTTTTGCTGGTTTGATTTTATCCTCCTTGGAGCGGTTAAACCATCTGGCATTTCAGGTCACTTTTTTCTTTCTTATTATTCTTCAGTTTGTAAACTCTCTTGCTAAGGACAGGCACATACGGGCACAAGTACCCCTCAAACACCATAGCATAGTAAACACATGCACACAAACACACAACACCACATGACTTCTGAGAATTGTTTGTTCACACTTATTTCATGCTGAGCTATGTGTGAACATGACCAACACCAGTAACACCACTGCTGATACTGAATAAAGGTTCCCATAGTAACAGTACAGAAAAACCCTTAAACCTCATCATCATCCTTCTCCTCTAATCAGGGACTGATTCAGGTCTGGATTACTGATAGTCAATATACCACTTTAATCAATCACCCAGAATAATGGAACGCAGCACTACAGTGAAGATTGAGGCCGCTAGTCCAGTCCAGTCCACTCTTCTCAGGGACCAACAGATGTTTCACATTTTGGTTATAGCCCTGAACTGGCAAACCTGATTCATTCTACTAACCATCAACACCTTGCCTTATTGATGCAGGTGTGCCTGTCTGGTGAACCCAGAGGAGAGGGTTGGGAAGTACTGCACCTTGTAGGCAACCCTGGTCCTGGAGTGCCGCAGGCAAATCACTTTTTTAATTTAACCGACCTGGAAGTCCAGGTGTGTTGAATTTAGGCATTCACTGAACTGACCCCTATTGTGCGAGACTGGATTTGAATAACTCTAGTCTAAACTTTCTCTGTCATTCATGCCTTTAGCTGGTTAAGTGAAATGCTTCCCTCTTCCGGTAACTGTGAAGAATGCTCCATGTCTCTGCAGCTTATCTAGACCAAAGCATCTGTCAACCCTCTGTTTCAAATGTTTGTTTCCCCAGGATCCAATAACAGGTGTCAGACAGTCATATGAATATGAAAATCCCTTTATCAGATCAATTAAGAAAAGGTCAATGACTAAAATATATCCTTGATTGTTGTACTATTTGATGTTTATTGTCAACCTGCTTCTTAGACAAACCACCTAGACCGTGTCTGACATCTGTCTTGACTACTACTGACTAAAACTACTGTGTTCTAATCATACTACATACTATTTAGAATGGAGCCTGGTGAGCCGGCCGGATCTCTTAGACAAACCACCTAGACCGTGTCTGACATCTGTCTTGACTACTACTGACTAAAACTACTGTGTTCTAATCATACTACATACTATTTAGAATGGAGCCTGGTGAGCCGGCCGGATCTCTTAGACAAACCACCTAGACCGTGTCTGACATCTGTCTTGACTACTACTGACTAAAACTACTGTGTTCTAATCATACTACATACTATTTAGAATGGAGCCTGGCGAGCCTGCCGGATCTCTTAGACAAACCACCTAGACCGTGTCTGACATCTGTCTTGACTACTACTGACTAAAACTACTGTGTTCTAATCATGCTACATACTATTTAGAATGGAGCCTGGTGAGCCGGCCGGATCTCTTAGACAAACCACCTAGACCGTGTCTGACATCTGTCTTGACTACTACTGACTAAAACTACTGTGTTCTAATCATACTACATACTATTTAGAATGGATCCTGGTGAGCCGGCCGGATCTCTCACATTGTTTCGCTCTGTCGTGTCATTTGTATCATTAATGCGATGACAATTATTTTATCAACTCAATTAACAAACACGTTCAATTATTACGCGATTAAATTAATCATATAACTAATTGGGTAGTAATCTTGGGGCACCATGGAAAAAGTTTGTTTGTTTAACGAGTTACCGTTACCCGAATTCACTCAATATCAATATTGGTCGTGTGTGGTTCTCAATCAGAGGCAGCTGTCTATCGTTGTCTCTGATTGAGAATCATATTTAGGTAGCCTGTTTCCCTCTGAGTTGTGGGTGATTATTTTCTGTTTAGTGTTTTTCGTCACCTTACAGGACTGTTCGTTTGTCATTTTTGTTGTTTTGTTCAGTGTTCAGTTGTTTTATTAAAATAATGAACACTTACCACGCTGCACCTTGGTCATCTTCTCCTTCTCCCGACGACGATCGTTAGAATATCATTATCATTTTAGTCGTCCATTAATTATTGTTTACCTCATCAGTCTCATTCTGAATGTTGCAAAATTCTTGGATATCTGCACAAACCCTAGCATAAATGATGAATCAGCAATATACAAATTGCCTTAAAAACGTTTTACATTGTAAAGGGCTTGACATTAATTAATAATTGTTATATTTGGTCTGTAACACCATGGGCCAAATAGGTGACTGTAAATGGCATTATATTGTGTTGTATTATGCAAGACAGCACTCTACAAAATAAAATTAATTATTATAACCATACAGCAAATTAGACAATGTAGACTTCCCCTTTGCCTATTGGCTTATTTGCATATTCAAACCTGTCTCAAAATACAACATTTCCCCTTTAATTAAGACATAAGCTTTTAACCTGACTGGTTTTTCAAAGACAGATTGAAAAGTGGCCTACACGTTGTGTGCTCTTGTAGGAAGCAGTAACTCCCCATTACTGACCTATACTAATGTATAACTGTAATGAACACGAGGGGAGGCAGAGAACTGGTTTCAAGCGCAGGGCGCAGCAGGTGTTTGTTGCAAAGGACCACAGGAGGAGGCAGGTAGCTGGGTCCAGGGGCAGCAGAAGGTCATACACAGGGGGTCCAAAAGGACAACAGTACAGGCAGGGAAAAGGGCTAGTAACATAGTCCGGGAGATCAGGCAATAGGTAGATAACAGGAAATTCGGTAGGCTAAAGTACAGGCAGTGAATAGGCAAAAGGCATTGTTAGAGAGGCAGGCAAAAACTATCATACACGGGAGGAGTAAATTTCGGGAAAACCAGCACTACGAAAGCCGTGTGTCACAAAACAAACAATACCTCACAGTGATGGGATGCAAAGAACTGAACTAAAGAGTGTGTGATAACGACCTACAGATGTTTGAACAGGTGATCAGAATTCAGGTGATTGGGATCTGGGGAGTGAGCTGCATTCAGGTGATCTACCATGTTTGAGGTTGAGAGTTGGAAGCAGACGTTACAATAACTGGGCTAATAACTAATCAAGCAAAGAATATCAAGAAATGTGCAAACGAGCGACTCTGCGCTCTGATCTGAACTGATGTGAAATGCGCATTCACTCGCAGGTGATTTAAAGACCACTCCTGGGCAAACCCCTTTCAAATTACATTTTTACTCCATTGTGCTCTGCGTCTGCCTACAACAAAATCACAGACTCAATCTTGCAAAGTTATATTTGTATTGGTTTGTTGCATTGAAAAGGGGCTGATAAAACATTGATTTGATTCCTGAAAAAACAATTATCTTTATAGTGCAATCTAATGGGGTGAACTCAGTGAAGTTCAATCTCTTCCATCTCTGTAGCATGGCGTTTCTTCTGCGCAGCAGTCCTGGAGGAAGTGTGCGGCCATAGACTGTCTGTTTTTTTTGGGCCTGTCACTTACATTAGCAATAAGAAACTGTGTTTTAACCAGTAGCAAAATGTTTCAATCCTTTCTAGATAACAGATGCATCAAAGACTCTCTTTAGAAGCATTTTTCTCTTATATAACCAACATGACTACAGAGAGAAACCAGTTACAATAACCCCACTAAAGAGAGAGACCAGTTACAATAACCTGACTAAAGAGAGAGACCAGTTACAACACCCTGACTAAAGAGAGAGTCAGTTACAATAACCTGACTAAAGAGAGAGTCAGTTACAATAACCTGACTAAAGAGAGAGACCAGTTACAATAACCTGACTAAAGCGAGAGTCAGTTACAATAACCTGACTAAAGAGAGAGAGACCAGTTACAATAACCTGACTAAAGAGAGACCAGGTACAATAACCTTACTAAAGAGAGAGACCAGTTACAATAACCTGACTAAAGAGAGAGACCAGTTACAATAACCTGACTAAAGAGAGAGACCAGTTACAATAACCTGACTAAAGAGAGAGACCAGCTACAACAACCTGACTAAAGAGAGAGACCAATTACAGACCAGTTACAATAACCTGACTAAAGAGAGAGACCAGTTACAACAACCTGACTAAAGAGAGAGACCAATTACAGACCAGTTACAATAACCTGACTAAAGAGAGAGACCAGTTACAACAACCTGACTAAAGAGAGAGACCATTTACAGACCAGTTACAACAACCTGACTAAAGAGAGAGACCAGTTACAATAACCTGACTAAAGAGAGAGACCAGTTACAGACCAGTTACAACAACCTGACTAAAGAGAGAGACCAGTTACATTAACTTGACTAAAGAGAGAGACCAGTTACAACAACCTGACTAAAGAGAGAGGCCAGTTACAAGAACCTGACTAAAGAGAGAGACCAGTTCCAACAACCTGACTAAAGAGAGACCAGTTACAACAACCTGACTAAAGAGAGAGACCAGTTACATTAACTTGACTAAAGAGAGAGACCAGTTACAACAACCTGATTAAAGAGAGATACCAGTTACAATAACCTGACTAAAGAGAGAGACCAGTTACAACAACCTGACTAAAGAGAGAGACCAGTTACAATAACCTGACTAAAGAGAAAGACCAGTTACAACAACCTGACTAAAGAGAGAGACCAGTTACATTAACTTGACTAAAGAGAGAGACCAGTTACAACAACCTGACTAAAGAGAGAGACCAGTTACAACAACCTGACTAAAGAGAGAGGCCAGTTACAACAACCTGACTAAAGAGAGAGACCAGTTACATTAACTTGACTAAAGAGAGAGACCAGTTACAGCAACCTGACTAAAGAGAGAGTCCAGTTACAAGAACCTGACTAAAGAGAGAGACCAGTTCCAACAACCTGACTAAAGAGAGACCAGTTACAACAACCTGACTAAAGAGAGACCAGTTACATTAACTTGACTAAAGAGAGAGACCAGTTACAACAACCTGATTAAAGAGAGATACCAGTTACAATAACCTGACTAAAGAGAGAGACCAGTTACAACAACCTGACTAAAGAGAGAGACCAGTTACAATAACCTGACTAAAGAGAGAGACCAGTTACAACAACCTGACTAAAGAGAGAGACCAGTTACAACAACCTGACTAAAGAGAGAGGCCAGTTACAACAACCTGACTAAAGAGAGAGACCAGTTACAACAACCTGACTAAAGAGAGAGACCAGTTACAACAACCTGACTAAAAAGAGAGACCAGTTACAATAACCTGACTAAAGAGAGAGTCAGTTACAATAACCTGACTAAAGAGAGAGACCAGTTACAGACCAGTTACAATAACCTGACTAAAGAGAGAGACCAGTTACAACAACCTGACTAAAGAGAGAGGCCAGTTACAACAACCTGACTAAAGAGAGAGACCAGTTACAACAACCTGACTAAAGAGAGAGACCAGTTACAACAACCTGACTAAAGAGAGAGGCCAGTTACAACAACCTGACTAAAGAGAGAGACCAGTTACATTAACTTGACTAAAGAGAGAGACCAGTTACAGCAACCTGACTAAAGAGAGAGTCCAGTTACAAGAACCTGACTAAAGAGAGAGACCAGTTCCAACAACCTGACTAAAGAGAGACCAGTTACAACAACCTGACTAAAGAGAGACCAGTTACATTAACTTGACTAAAGAGAGAGACCAGTTACAACAACCTGATTAAAGAGAGATACCAGTTACAATAACCTGACTAAAGAGAGAGACCAGTTACAACAACCTGACTAAAGAGAGAGACCAGTTACAATAACCTGACTAAAGAGAGAGACCAGTTACAACAACCTGACTAAAGAGAGAGACCAGTTACAACAACCTGACTAAAGAGAGAGGCCAGTTACAACAACCTGACTAAAGAGAGAGACCAGTTACAACAACCTGACTAAAGAGAGAGACCAGTTACAACAACCTGACTAAAAAGAGAGACCAGTTACAATAACCTGACTAAAGAGAGAGTCAGTTACAATAACCTGACTAAAGAGAGAGACCAGTTACAGACCAGTTACAATAACCTGACTAAAGAGAGAGACCAGTTACAACAACCTGACTAAAGAGAGAGGCCAGTTACAACAACCTGACTAAAGAGAGAGACCAGTTACAACAACCTGACTAAAGAGAGAGACCAGTTACAACAACCTGACTAAAGAGAGAGACCAGCTACAACAACCTGACTAAAGAGATAGGCCAGCTCAGGCAAATATTTTTGTGATAGGTGAGATAACGGTGGTTAATTAGAAGTCAAATCAACAGTAATAGTATATATATGGGTTTAAGAGTATAATGAAACTTGCTAACTTTCTCAATGTGTTCACCTTTGCTCTTCAGCAGAGCAGCGTTGTCAAGAGGAATGGAGATACTTTGACTGCAGTTTCTACTTCCTCTCCTCTGAGAAGAAAACCTGGGGTTCCACCATCCTTCCACCATGTCAAAGTAGTCAAGGTTGTCAACTGGGTTGGTTTTTCTATGGATTGTAGCTAAAATGGAACAGATACAGATGAATCCTCTATTTATTTCTATGGGTCAAGGTCACGGTAATAGAAGGAAGAAACTGAGCTTGTAGAAAACAGCCAGTAGGGGGAGACAAACACTTATAAAAGTAGGTATTATACCCAACATGAGGGATGTTTCTGACCAGCATCACATTGACATACAGATTATAGACAAAACCTAAAACTGACCCTTACCTTAACCCCAACCTTCACCTAATTTGAACTAACTCAGAAAATTATGTTCTTAAAGTTTATAATGAAGCCTTTTTTTTTTATAGATGTCCTGTTGTACTTGTGGTGACCTTATATCCATGGATGAAAAGTGGCCTGTGTTTTCAGGACAGATACAGTACATAAGACCTACATAGAATGTGAATAATGACATGAAGGGTACATCTCAAATGGCACCATATTCCCTGTATAGTGCACTACTTTTGACCAGGGTCCATCACTATGTAGGAAATAGGATTCCATTTGGGACAGTCATATTAAGGAGGTTATTGCTGGAACACCTATTGTATTGTAATTTCAGTTGATTTCAGCATGTGTTGCTGTGCCAACTCATATTTATCCATACCACTGACTTCCTTTAAGATGAAACATGTCTGTATATTATTTAGGATTGTGATGTTCTAACTGTGATATATGTCTGCTGTTAACCCTGTAGGTACTGGTATTAAACATGATATCTGACTGTTTTTAACCCTGTAGGTACTGGTATTAACCATGATATCTGTCTGTTGTTAACCCTGTAGGTACTGGTATTAACCATGATATCTGACTGTTTTAACCCTGTAGGTACTGGTATTAACCATGATATCTGACTGTTTTTAACCCTGTAGGTACTGGTATTAACCATGATATCTGACTGTTATTAACCCTGTAGGTACTGGTATTAACCATGATATCTGACTGTTTTTAACCCTGTAGGTACTGGTATTAACCATGATATCTGTCTGTTGTTAACCCTGTAGGTACTGGTATTAACCATGATATCTGACTGTTTTTAACCCTGTAGGTACTGGTATTAACCATGATATCTGACTGTTTTTAACCCTGTAGGTACTGGTATTAACCATGCTATCTGACTGTTATTAACCCTGTAGGTACTGGTATTAACCATGATATCTGACTGTTTTTAACCCTGTAGGTACTGGTATTAACCATGATATCTGACTGTTTTTAACCCTGTAGGTACTGGTATTAACCATGATATCTGACTGTTGTTAACCCTGTAGGTACTGGTATTAACCATGATATCTGACTGTTTTTAACCCTGTAGGTACTGGTATTGACCATGATATCTGACTGTTATTAAACCTGTAGGTACTGGTATTAACCATGATATCTGACTGTTTTTAACCCTGTAGGTACTGGTATTAACCATGATATCTGTCTGTTGTTAACCCTGTAGGTACTGGTATTAACCATGATATCTGACTGTTTTTAACCCTGTAGGTACTGGTATTAACCATGATATCTGACTGTTTTTAACCCTGTATGTACTGGTATTAACCATGATATCTGACTGTTTTTAACCCTGTAGGTACTGGTATTAACCATGATATCTGACTGTTTTTAACCCTGTAGGTAATTGGTATTAATCATGATATCTGACTGTTGTTAACCCTGTAGGTACTCGTATTAACCATGATATCTGACTGTTGTTAACCCTGTAGGTACTGGTATTAACCATGAAATCTGACTGTTGTTAACCCTGTATATACTGGTATTAATCATGATATCTGACTGTTGTTAACCCTGTATGTACTGGTATTAACCATGATATCTGACTGTTTTTAACCCTGTAGGTACTGGTATTAACCATGATATCTGACTGTTTTTAACCCTGTAGGTACTGGTATTAATCATGATATCTGACTGTTGTTAACCCTGTAGGTACCGGTATTAATCATGATATCTGACTGTTGTTAACCCTGTAGGTACTGGTATTAACCATGAAATCTGACTGTTTTTAACCCTGTAGGTACTGGTAATAACCATGATATCAAACTGTTTTTAACCCTGTAGGTACTGGTATTAACCATGATATCTGACTGTTTTTAACCCTGTAGGTACTGGTATTAACCATGATATCTGACTGTTGTTAACCCTGTAGGTACTGGTATTAACCATGATATCTGACTGTTATTAACCCTGTAGGTACTGGTATTAACCATGATATCTGACTGTTTTTTGCCCTGTAGGTACTACCATTAACCATGATATCTGACTGTTTTTTGCCCTGTAGGTACTGGTATTAACCATGATATCTGACTGTTTTTAACCCTGTAGGTACTGGTATTAACCATGATATCTGACTGTTTTTTGCCCTGTAGGTACTGGTATTAACCATGATATCTGACTGTTATTAACCCTGTAGGTACTGGTATTAACCATGATATCTGACTGTTATTAACCCTGTAGGTACTGGTATTAACCATGATATCTGACTGTTTTTAACCCTGTAGGTACTGGTATTAACCATGATATCTGACTGTTTTTAACCCTGTTGGTACTGGTATTAACCATGATATCTGACTGTTTTTAACCCTGTAGGTACTGGTATTAACCATGATATCTGACTGTTTTTTGCCCTGTAGGTACTGGTATTAACCATGATATCTGACTGTTATTAACCCTGTAGGTACTGGTATTAACCATGATATCTGACTGTTTTTAACCCTGTTGGTACTGGTATTAACCATGATATCTGATGGTTTTTAACCGTGTAGGTACTGGCATGACCCACAGCCTGATAATGCAGGTGCTACTGGGAAGGAAGACTGTGCTGAGATATATATAGATCAGTGTCCTCTAAAGGCATGGAATGACTTGTCATGTGACAGCAAACTAGTGACAGCAAACTAGCAAACTAGAGATAGTGATTTAACATCACCATGACAACGTACTGTAACACTTCCTCCTTCATTCTCTCTCTCTCTCTCTTTCTGTTCCAAACCCCCCGACACACACTCATCTACACGCATGTTTTATTTGTTTCTAGTATCATATTAATAAAAGTCTTACTTATTTCCTGTGTGTAACTTCTTGTGTACCAGTAGTTATGTTTCAAACATCATAAGAAACAACATGAAGTCAGTACATTTAACTTTGTTCAAACTCTACATGCTTTTCATCATTTCCAGTTCAAATAAATTCATCTTACTTGCTACAGATCTTAGCATTTAGGTCTAGTGAAAGCATTCTCAACAGTACCAAACCACCATTACATACACTGTATAGGAGTTGACTGTATCATGTAGATGCAGACATAGATTTCCACCATTTCCGTTCCCTTTACTGTGGAAATGGCCAAAGGAACCAGAGGAACCTTTACCATCCGAGCCCCCAACAACCGCAGCATCACTTCCTTATTCCCTGTAAACATCTCCATGGTGATTGGGGGCAGCTCGGCCAATGGTACGGTGAGCCTCATGGCACCCACCAGCACCCTGTCAGGAACGGACGTCACCTTGACCATGGAGGCCGAGGCCACTGGAACCGCAGACTTGAACAACGCATTCCTGCATCTCTTCCTTGTCAGCAAGGTAAGGGTCTTCTTTCAAAACTCTAAAATGGCCTCCTTTTCTCATATCCTCTCTCCCTCTCAGCCACTGATTTGAAATGAATTGGTTGCTGTAAGCTACCAGTTGTTATCAGCTAAATCAGTTGTCTGACTAAGCTCTCTCTCTCTCTATCTATCTAGACCCTCTCCCTCTATCTATCCCCTCTCCCCTTCCTTCCTCCCTCCCTCCAGGTGATAGATTTTACCGCTCCCGAGTGCGGGCTACCAGGGTTCTTGTCTAGAAGCACGGTTTCGATTGCTCCTACAGTTTTTTTTCCAGTACTGCAGTTTAACGGTCGCTTAGCCCAGAACACAATTTCCATACAAAGCCACAGAGACAAATTTGTCACATTTGAACATTCTTAGTAAGACACTTCTGTCATCACATTCGTACAAAAAATATGCATAAAATTATTTCAGTAATTGTCTTTGAGGCCAATAATTTTTTTCATTTTATATTCATCCAATGTCTGCCATATTTTTGGATGATGTAATAATGTCGTCGCTGCTTGAGCACACTGAGTGCTACTGCGCATGTGATGTTGGCCTGTGTAAACCGGATATAGATCTCCATGAATCTGCGTATGAGAATGTGAATACCTTGAAAACAACAGGCGGAAATCTTGAACTTTAAGGACCGATGCTGGAGATGAGAAGCAGATACGGGGAGTTGAACATTTAATGCAGAACAGAAAGGTAACAGGACAGGAACAGCATCAGCAAACGGGTATACAAAGACAAAAGACAATTAATGAGGAATCACGGAACAGAGTGAGGAACCAGACAGATATAGGGAAGGTAATGACATGATTGAGTCCAGGTGAGTCCAATAATTGAGTCCAGGTGAGTCCAATAATCGCTGATGCGCTTGAAGGGGGGAAGGAAAGTGTGCATAATGATGGCAGAAGTGCACAATGCTGGGGCCCTCGAGCGCGGGAGCTGGCGTGACAGTACCCCCCCCTCTAGGGGTGCCACCCGGCGTCCCACCTGGACGAGCCTGACGGGCCGGCCGATGCACGGGCGCTGGACAGGCCGGCTGGGTGTGAAACCCCGAAGAACCGGCTGAGGCATGAAGGCCTGTCGATCCCGCCGAGGCGTGAGATCCGGATGATCCGGCGGAGGCGTAACAGCCTGATGAGCCGGCAGGGCGTAAAAACCTGACGATCCGGCTTAGGACTGATGTGGGATGGGCGCCTTCTGAGCAAACCGGAGCAAGAAGCCTCTCAAGCCAGCTAGGGCGTGACAGCCCGACGAGCTGGCTTTAGGCACCCCCGATTCCGTCTGTGTCGGGCCCCGGACCCGACGTCACCACCAACCGAGAACGTCAGCACTCCCCGATGCTTCATATGATGGCTTCGGCATTCTGTAAGGACCGATGCTGGAGATGAGAAGCAGGTACGGGGAGTTGAACACTTAATGCAGAACAGAGAGGTAACAGGACAGGAACAGCGTCAGCACACGAGTATACAAAGACAAAAAACAATTAATGCAGAAGCAGGGAACAGAGCGGGGAACCAGACAGATATAGGGAAGGTAATGACAGAGGTGATTGAGTCCAGGTGAGTCCAATAATTGCTGATGGACGTGACGGGAGAACGCAGGTGTGCATAATGATGGCAGGTGTGCACAATGCCTGTGAGCTTTGGCGCCCTCGAGCGCCAGGGGGTAGAACGGGAGCAGGCGTGACTTGGACGCAGTCTCCAGTTCTTATTACACCTCAGTGGACTCCTCTGACTGCCCGTTAGCATGCAGCTCCTAAAACTGGGAGCCCTCCGCTAACCTCACCATCGGTGTCAATTGGAGAGGCATCTTCACCCTATGGCAGGGTGACGGGACCCTCAACACTTCTACAGTGGTGGGCCCCAGTGACAAGAATGTGACCCGGGTTGCCTGCAAGACCACCTGCTGTTCAAAGAATGTAGAGCTGATGGTAGTGGAAATGGCAGGCAAAGTTGGTGTAAGTCTGGTCTCATTGAAAGACTCTGTGGAGGTGGTTATGAGCTCTACAGCCCAAAGCTGTACCTGTAGTTAGTGCTAAATCCACCCAGGTCTCTGTCACCAACACTACAACTGTACCTGTAGTTAGTACTACATCCCCCCAGGTCTCTGTCACCAACACTACAGCTGTACCTGTAGTTAGTACTACATCCACCCAGGTCTCTGTCACCAACAATACAACTGTACCTGTAGTTAGTACTACATCCACCCAGGTCTCTGTCACCAACAATACAACTGTACCTGTAGTTAGTACTACATCCACCCAGGTCTCTGTCACCAACACTACAGCTGTACCTGTAGTTAATACTACATCCACCCAGGTCTCTGTCACCAACACTACAGCTGTACCTGTAGTTAGTACTACATCCACCCAGGTCTCTGTCAGCAACACTACAGCTGTACCTGTAGTTAGTACTACATCCACCCAGGTCTCTGTCACCAACACTACAGCTGTACCTGTAGTTAGTACTACATCCACCCAGGTCTCTGTCACCAACACTACAGCTGTACCTGTAGTTAGTACTACATCCACCCAGGTCTCTGTCACCAACACTACAGCTGTACCTGTAGTTAGTAGTACATCCACCCAGGTCTCTGTCACCAACACTACAGCTGTACCTGTAGTTAGTATTACATCCACCCAGGTCTCTGTCACCAACACTACAGCTGTACCTGTAGTTAGTACTACATCCACCCAGGTCTCTGTCACCAACACTACAGCTGTACCTGTAGTTAGTACTACATCCACCCAGGTCTCTGTCACCAACACTACAGCTGTACCTGTAGTTAGTACTACATCCACCCAGGTCTCTGTCACCAACACTACAGCTGTACCTGTAGTTAGTACTACATCCACCCAGATCTCTGTCACCAACACTACAGCTGTACCTGTAGTTAGTACTACATCCACCCAGGTCTCTGTCACCAACACTACAACTGTACCTGTAGTTAGTACTACATCCACCCAGGTCTCTGTCACCAACACTACAGCTGTACCTGTAGTTAGTACTACATCCCACCCAGGTCTCTGTCACCAACACTACAGCTGTACCTGTAGTTAGTACTACATCCACCCAGGTCTCTGTCACCAACACTACAGCTGTACCTGTAGTTAGTACTACGTCCACCCAGATCTCTGTCACCAACACTACAGCTGTACCTGTAGTTAGTACTACATCCACCCAGGTCTCTGTCACCAACACTACAGCTGTACCTGTAGTTAGTACTACACCCACCCAGGTCTCTGTCACCAACACTACAGCTGTACCTGTAGTTAGTACTACATCCACCCAGGTCTCTGTCACCAACACTACAGCTGTACCTGTAGTTAGTACTACACCCACCCAGATCTCTGTCACCAACACTACAGCTGTACCTGTAGTTAGTACTACATCCACCCAGGTCTCTGTCACCAACACTCAGCTGTACCTGTAGTTAGTACTATGTCCACCAGAGGGACACCTTTGACTCTGTCCCTGTATGTTAGGATCTGTGTGATGCTTTCTCTCCTCCTGTGGAATAGAGTAGAGCTGTAGAGTTGTATAATAGTTCATGTAGGTAGATGTCATGTGGAACAGTGGAATCAGTGCAGAGAGAGTTGTGTCATTAGATGTAACCAGTATGTATATGTTATGTTGTACTAAAAGACAGGGTGGAGATATTAATGTTTTATCATAATACATGTGAAGGGTTTTTTATTCTTTCTATTCCCTTAAAATTGAAACTATGGAGATATTGTCAGAACTTCTGCTTTTTCATTCTGAGTAACTCTTCACTGTCAGCATAGATAGAACATTGACCCCTACATGGCCATTGGTGGCTGGTCACAACACGGGGGGAGGTTTCCCCTACGTACAGATCTAGGATCAGGTTTCTTTCCCCCAATCCTAACCTTAACCATTTATGGAATAAATATAAAATTTACCTAAGATCAACATCTAGGGACAACCTCCCCCTACACCACCGTTCACATACAGAGAGCCATAATTTGTTCTCCATTTGAAGGCTGGGGGTGCTGTAAACTCAGTCAGGATATATGTAGTGTATATGTCAATTAACAGGATCCCAAATTATTTTAGAACATGAAGAATTGGGACACTGTGAATTCACACATACATCACATAGCATGATATAAGGTCATATCATGTAGTATATTATCAAACTAAGGCTGGTGGAAGTCACATGTTGGCCAGTGTTGTGTTGATTTCACAATTTCCCTTTCACTGTAGTTGACTGATAAAGAGTTTCACTACCTAAAGTCACACAGACCCAGGACAGTGCAGGGAGAAGACACAGCTACAAACGTACATTAGAGTTGAGGTTAGAAGTAGAAGTTACTGTATTTGACCACAAGTGTGTTAAGATGTCAGAGGGAGTCTATGAAACCTCAGATGGATTTGAAGACGATGAGCCTGATGCAATGAAGAACACAGACATTGATGGCCAATTATATTCCAATGTAAGAGCCTTCAAGCCCAGTCCAAGAGATGGAGTTGTTGCTTCAGGTAAGATTGCACGAACACACACACACACACACACAAACACAAACACCACACACACACACACACACACACACACACACACACACACACACACACACACACACACACACACACACACACACACACACACACACACACACACACACACACACACACACACGAAAACACACACACACACACACACACACACACACACACACACACACACACACACACACACACACACACACACACACACACAAACTACACACAATATATTAAACAAGTGAGCTTATCCTGTAGTACTTTAGCTTTATTTGTCCCAATCCTGGATGATACAGTAAAACACATTACTAAAGATCTTTAATAATGTGTGATTCAGTACATGTTCAGTGGTGGAAGAGACCCTCTGGAGTTGCTGCAGTGTGTCTGGGGCTGCTGTGTGTCCTAATACTCTTTGACAGTCAGTCTTTGTTGTCAAGTTACGTATAAGCACAACATCAAATGCTCATATATGACTGTTACATATGATATTGAATAAATGTTAACAACTAGCCTTTGTTGTCCACTTCCCCTCTATGATCTATATCTTCCTGGTATGATAGTGTCCTGTCCATCATTACAAATAGCAAGTCCCGTTCCCTGGACAGGAGGACTGTGTTGAGATACACTCTGGACAAGATGACCATGTAGAGACATGGAATGATTTATATTGTGCTGCAGAATATATTTTAACAATAACCACTGTAACAATCTCTCACACTCACACAACTACGCACACAACTACGCACACAAGTTTTCAAAATTGTAAACATTTTTGTATTATTATAGCCACAACTTCCCGTGTAATTTTGTTGATACTTCCATAGAGTTAAGACCTACATCAGTCACACAGACAGAGACACACTGATGACTCAGAGACAGAGAAATCACTAGAAGCAGAGACTTAACGTATAGAGGGTTTGCAGTTGACGTACGACGCCTCCTGGCGGCCATGTTGGAAGACCACCACATTAATTCTAGAAGCAGAGACTTAATGTATAGTAGACCTACATGGAAAGAAAGACCCAGGTATTGTTGAAGATGTCAAAGGTCATCTATGCTGAACCAGATATGAACAAGAGGTCAAGTTTAACAGAGGTGAGATGGAGGAGAGGATTGTGGATATCTATGTCAGTGCAGACACCCTGAGAGACGGTGAGACCAGCACCAAGAGAGAAGAGACAGAGGACACTGCTCCTAATAATGGACCAGGAGACCAGTACTCTGGTAACACACACACACACACTCACAAAACATAACACTATATTTTATGTCTCCACAGATCCTGATAGCTCCGTGAAGAGACCCTCCCTAGTTGCTGCAGTGTGTCTGGGGCTGCTGTGTCTTCTCCTACTGGCTGGGATCATAGGCCTGTCTGTCTACTGTGAGTTTGTGTCCAAGTTTATTGCTTATCACCTAATTGTAAGAAGTGTAGGTTACTAAGCCTATTTAACTGGTGTTTTAGCTGGTAACTATATGTTTATACTTTATAGATAACAGAGCCATCAAAGATTCTGAGGATAAAAGGAACAACTTGTCACGGAGTTGTTCCCTTTATAAGACTAACGCAACTGCAGAGAGAGACCAGCTACAGACCAGATACAACAACCTGACTAAAGAGAGAGACCAGCTACAGACCAGATACAACAACCTGACTAAAGAGAGAGACCAGCTACAGACCAGATACAACAACCTGACTAAAGAGAAAGGCCATATTCAGGCAAAGCTTTTTGTGATTGGTGAGCTATAACTGTGATAAATTAGAAGTAAAATCAACAGTAATTATATATCAATGGGTTCATGAGTTTAAAGATACAGGGTAAGTTTCTCAACATGTTCACCTTTACTCTTCAACAGAGCAGCATTGTCAGGAGGGATGGAGATACTTTGACTCCAGTTTGTACTTCCTCTCTACTGAGGAGAAAACCTGGGAGAAGAGCAGACAGGACTGTCAGGGGAGAGGAGCAGACCTGGTGATCATAAACAGCAGAGAGGAACAGGTGAGAGACAGAGTCGGAGCAAATATAATTTTCCTCAGTACACTAATATGTGTGCAGTATTTTATAAATATCTTAAAATGTACTATCTTTATCTTTCTCAACAACAGACATTTGTCTTCAACCTCCACCTGAGAGCCTGGATTGGTCTGACTGACTCAGTTACTGAGGGGACCTGGAAGTGGGTGGACGGCACCCCACTGACCACAGGGTGAGAGATTTGACCATTTTACCAGGTGATATGGAGATAAAAAACAACAATGAGAAATTGCATCTAATCATGTTCATCAGAATGTATGTTTCCATTCATGGATGTTATTCAATGAGAACTATAGATGTATCACAATAATCAGTCATATTTTTTGTTTAAAATGTCATCATATAATAAAACAATATGATTGTAAATGGCCCATTCTGTATAATGGTATGCTCATCTTCAGAATTTGTCTTTAAAATTGTAAAACATAGGACTATGTGTATAAATTAGGAGGATGTTTGTACCACAGTGTCTGACTGTCTGGTTCTCTGTGTTGTTTAGGTACTGGGGGGCAGGACAGTCTGATAATGGTGGTCTGTTCTCTGTGTTGTTTAGGTACTGGGGGTCAGGACAGTCTGATAATGGTGGTCTGTTCTCTATGTTGTTTAGGTACTGGGGGGACTGGACAGTCTGATAATGGTGGTCTGTTCTCTGTGTTGTTTAGGTACTGGGGGACTGGACAGTCTGATAATGGTGGTCTGTTCTCTGTGTTGTTTAGGTACTGGGGGGCAGGACAGTCTGATAATGGTGGTCTGTTCTCTGTGTTGTTTAGGTACTGGGGGACAGGATAGTCTGATAATGGTGGTCTGTTCTCTGTGTTGTTTAGGTTCTGGGGGTCAGGACAGTCTGATAATGGTGGTCTGTTCTCTGTGTTGTTTAGGTACTGGGGGACAGGACAGTCTGATAATGGTGGTCTGTTCTCTGTGTTGTTTAGGTACTGGGGGTCAGGACAGCCTGATAATGGTGGTCTGTTCTCTGTGTTGTTTAGGTTCTGGGGGGCAGGACAGTCTGATAATGGTGGTCTGTTCTCTGTGTTGTTTAGGTACTGGGGGACAGGACAGTCTGATAATGGTGGTCTGTTCTCTGTGTTGTTTAGGTACTGGGGGTCAGGACAGTCTGATAATGGTGGTCTGTTCTCTGTGTTGTTTAGGTACTGGGGGGCAGGACAGTCTGATAATGGTGGTCTGTTCTCTGTGTTGTTTAGGTACTAGGGGTCAGGACAGTCTGATAATGGTGGTCTGTTCTCTGTGTTGTTTAGGTTCTGGGGGACAGGACAGCCTGATGATTATGAAGGGCAAGAGGACTGTGTTGAGATATTCTATGAACAAGATAACCCTGTAAAGACATGGAATGATGACAAATGTGGCACAAATCACAACTGGATCTGTGAGAAAGTGGTGTAACAATAACCTACTGTAACAAACAGTCTCTCTCGCTCTGTTATTGTTATTATTATGTTGATGGTTGAATACAGTACTGAATGGTTTAGTGGTGATTCCCCCTGGTGGTTAAGGTGAGAGATGAACTCACCATAGAGGAGAAAAAGTTGTATTACAGAGTTCCCTATGAGCTCTTTTTCAATGAGACCTTACTCGATTCCTCCTCACATCCTCTCTCTCTTTGACTCCTTCGCCAAACACATTGGAGAATAGAATCCTAGGGGAGGGACCTTGGACCTTCTCCTCTAATAGGGTTGAGATAGAAGGAGAGGAGATAGGAGAGGAATCTAGGAAAGACTATTTGAGATCGAGCCTTAGTGTCAGAGAGACATAGAGGAGGAAGAATAAATTAAAAGAGAGTGAGGAAGAGAAAAAAAATATGATTGTTTAGATTTAGAGGAGAATATGTAGACATGTTGTACTCTGTAAAATGTTTCTTCATTATTTTTATTAGAAACATGTCATGTGACTTGCCATAGGCTTATGCTTAGTAAAAAAAAGTGTGTCCAATTATTAACCCTCAATCAATCAAATGTATTTATAAAGCCCTTCTTACATCAGCTGATGTCACAAAGTGCTGTACAGAAACCCAGCCTAAATCCACAAACAGCAAGCAATGCAGGTGTAGAAGCACGGTGGCTAGGAAAAACTCCCTAGAAAGGCCAAAACCCAGGAAGAAACCTAGAGAGGAACCAGGCTATGAGGGGTGACCAGTCCTCTTCTGGTTGTGCCGGGTGGAGATTATAACAGAACATGGCCAAGATGTTCAAATCTTCATAGATGACCAGCAGGGTCAAATAATAATAATCACAGTGGTTGTAGAGGGTGCAACAGGTCAGCACCTCAGGAGTAAATGTCAGTTGATTTTCATAGCCGATCATTCAGAGTAGTATCTCTACCACTCCTGCTGTCTCTAGAGAGTTGAAAACAGCAGGTCAGGGACAGGTAGCACGTCCGGTGAACAGGTCAGGGTTCCATAGGCGGAAGGCGGAACAGTTGAAACTGGAGCAGCAGCACGGCCAGGTGGACTGAGGACAGCAAGTAGTCATCATGCCAGGTAGTCCTGAGGCATGGTCCTAGGGCTCAGGTCCTCCAAGAGAGAAAGAAAGAGAGAAAAAGAGAGAAAATTAGAGAGAGCATACTTAATTTCACACAGGACACCGGATAAGAAAAACAAATCCAGATATAACAGACTGACCCTAGCTCCCCGACACATAAACTACCGCAGCATAAATACTGGAGACTGAGACATGAGGGGTCAGGAGACACTGTGGCCCCGTCCGACAATACCCCCGGACAGGGCCACACAGGCAGGATATAACCCTGCCTCTCCTTGTTCGGGCGGCGTTCGGCGGTCGACGTCACCGGCCTTCTAGCCATCGCCAATCTACTTTCATTTTCCATTTGTTTTGTCTTTGTCTTACACACCTGCTTTCAATCCCCCAATTACTTGTTCATTATTTAACCCTCTGTTCCCCCATGTTTGTTTGTGAGTGATTGTTTATTTGTAATATGGTCTGTTATTGTGGGCTAGTATTATTGTGTTGTATTTGTGGATTTACTTGAGTAAATTACGTTTATTACTCATATCTGCTGTCCTGCGCCTGACACCTCAACACCAGCTACACACAGGCATTATTACAACATCATGTTTCCGAATGACATCACCAAGAGTTAAAATATATAGTGAAAACAATAGTGGTCCTAAAACGGAGCATTGAGGAACACCGAAATGTACAGTTGATTTGTCAGAGGACAAACCATCCACAGAGACAAACTGATATCTTTCCGACAAAAATATCTAAACCAGGCCAGAACTTGTCCGGGTAGACCAATTTGGGTTTCCAATCTCTCCAAAAGAATGTGGTGATCGATGGTATCAAAAGCAGCACTAAGGTCTAGGAGCACGAGGACAGATGCAGAGCCTCGGTCTGACGCCATTAAAAGGTCATTTACCACCTTCACAAGTGCAGTCTCTTCAGCTGCAGCGTTTCGTATACATTGTTTGTCTTCAAGAAGGCAGTTAGTTGCAATGCATCAGCTTTTTTTTTTTAATTGAGAGGAATGGGAAATTCGAAATAGGCAGATATTTTATTATATTTTCTGGGTCAAGGTTTGGCTTTTTCATGAGAGGCTTTATTACTGCCACTTTTAGTGAGTTTAGTACACATCCGGTGGATAGAGAGGCATTTATTATGTTCAATACAGGAGGGCCAAGCACAGGAAGCAGCTCTTTCAGTAGTTTCGGTCAAATAGGGTCCAATATGCAACTTGAAGGTTTGGAGGCCATGATTATTTTCATCAATGTGTCAAGAGATATAGTACTAAAACACTTGAGTGTCTCCCTTGATCCTAGGTCCTGGCAGAGTTGTGCAGACTCAGGACAGCTGAGCTTTGGAGGAATACGCAGATTTAAAGAGGAGTGCGTAATTTGCTTCTTTTCCACAAAGAAGTTCATGAATTTATCACTGCTGAAGTGAAAGCCATCCTCTCTTGGGGAATACTGCTTTTTAGTTAGTTTTGCGACAGTATCAAAATAAAATGTTGGATTGTTCTTTTTTTCCCCCTTAAGTTGGAAAAATAGGATGATCGAGCAGCAGTGAGGGCTCGTCGATACTGCATGGTACTGTCTTTCCAAGCTAGTCGGAAGACTTCCAGTTTGGTGTAGCGCCATTTCTGTTCCAGTTTTCTGGAAGCTTGCTTCAGAGCTCGGGTATTTTCTGTACACCAGGGAGCTAGTTTCTTATGACAAATGTTTTTCGTTTTTAGCGTTGCGGCTGCATCTAGGGTATTGCGCAAGGTTAAATTGAGTTCCTCAGTTAGGTGGTTAACAGATTTTTGTACTCTTACGTCCTTGGGTAGGCGGAGGGAGTCTGGTAGGGCATCTAGGAATCTTTGGGATGTCTGAGAATTTATAGCACGGCTTTTGATGATCCTTGGTTGGGGTCTGAGCAGATTATTTGTTGCGATTGCAAACGTAAAATAACATGGTGGTCCGATAGTCCAGGATTATAAGGAAAAACTTTAACCTGTCTAGGATCAGCGTGGCGCTAGCGGCACCCCCCCCCCCCCCCCCACTGAAAAACCAGTGCCGCGAAATTCAAAAAAAATATTTTTTTAAAATATTTAACTTTCACACATTAAAGTCCAATACAGCTAATGAAAGACACAGATCTTGTGAATCCAGTCAACATTTCCGATTTTTAAAATGTTTTACAGGGAAGACACAATATGTAAAGATGTACATCTATTACCTAAAAACACATTAGCATAATCCACCATCTTTTATTTGTCCACCAACACCAGTAGCCATCACCAATTCGGCTAAACTAAGATATTTATAGCCCCTAACCAACAAAAAAACTCATTAGATGACAGTCTGATAACATATTTATGGTATGGGATAGGTTTTGTTAGAAAAAAGTGCATATTTCAGGTAGATGGCATAGTTTACAATTGCACCCACCATCACAAATGGACTAGAATAATTACAATGAGCAACGTGTTTACCTAACTACTAATCATCAAACATTTCGTAAAAATACACAGCATACACGAATCGAAAGACACAGATCCTGTGAATACAGACAATATTTCAGATTTTCTAAGTGTCTTACAGCGAAAACACAATAAATCGTTATATTAGCTTAGCACATAGCAATTAGCAGCCCAGCATTGATTCTAGCCAAAGTGAGCGATAAAAGTCAACATCGCCAAAAGATATTAATTTTTTCACTAACCTTCTCAGAATTCTTCCGATGACACTCCTGTAACATCACATTACAACATGCATATACAGTTTGATCGAAAATGTTTATATTTAGCCACCAAAATCATGGTTAGACAATGTGAAATGTAGACAAGCTGGTAAAGAAAAAGTCCTTGCGCCACTTAGACAGTGATCTACTCTTATACATAAATACTCATAAACGTGACTAAAAAATATAGGGTGGACAGGGATTGATAGACAATTTAATTCTTAATACAATTGCGTTATTACATTTTTTAATTTATCCTTACTTTTCAATACAGTTTGCGCCAAGCGAAGCTACGTCAAAAAACATGGCGTCCTAAGCCACTAAAATGTTTCGACAGAAACACGATTTATCATAATAAAAATGTCCTACCTTGAGCTGTTCTTCCATCAGTATCTTGGGCAAAGGATCCTTTCTTGGGAGAAATCGTCTTTTGGTGGAAAGCTGTCCTCTTGCCATGTGGAAATGTCAACTGCGTTCGGGATGAACTGAAAAGCGTGCCCAACTTTTCACATCGTTGCAAAAATAAATGTCCCAAAATCGCACTAAACGGATATAAATTGCTATAAAACGCTTTAAATTAACTACTTTATGATGTTTGTAACTCCTATAACGAGTGAAAAGATGACCGGAGAAATATAACAGAATAAACTAACGCTTGGAACAGGAGAGGGTCGGTGTCTTCCACGCGCGTTACGCAGCAAGAAAAGACTTGCTAGCTAAAGGTTTTTTTCATTTGTAGTGCCTGTGAACGCGCAATCGACCCCATTGGAATCGTCATCACGTAAAGGCATCCAGGGGAAGACGTAAGAAGTGTCCGTATAGTCATAGCAACGACAGTGCCCTTTTAACTGACTTCAGAAAAGTGGCCAACATTTCTCAAATCTGACTCCATGTCAGGGAAATTGCTGTAGAATGGGCTCTGTTCCACTTAGAGACAAAATTTCAACTCCTATAGAAACTATAGACTGTTTTCTATCCAATAATAATAATAATATGCATATTGTACGATCAAGGATTTTGTGGGAAGCCGTTTAAAAAATTAGCCAAATTAGCATAAATAGTCTAAACAGCGCCCCCATCCCCAACAGGTTAAGATCCACAAAATGTATTCCACGGGACAAAACTAGGTCCAGAGTATGTATGACTGTGGCAGTGAGTGGCTCCGGAAACATGTTGGACAAAACCCACTGAGTCGATGATGGCTCCGGAGTGGGTCTGGGGACTTTTCCATGTGAATATTAAAGTCACCAAAAATGTGGAATTAGGAATAGGATAGGAATTCAAGGAACTCAGTGAGGAACATGGCCCAGGAGGCCTGTAAACAGTAGCTATAAAAAGTGATTGATTAGGCTACCTATGTTAAACCTATGTTTATCACTTCAATATTAAGAATAACAAAGTCACAGATTAATAAATAAAGGAACAGTGTTCTTTCACAAGGACTACTAGCTTCCTGATTGAATGTGATTGGATACTTAAAACAGTGTTACATGGACACACACAGAGGGCAGGACAGTTCTAAGAGGAAACACACACACACTAACACAAATGCTACGGAAAGGTGAAAATGACTCACAACCTTCACAGTACAAGGTACAATGTGTAGGTTACCAATAGCAACACCAAGCACCATGCACCAGTGGACCTGCCTGCTACATATCCACACACTCATCATGGTGTATATCTGCTGTTGTGTCTCTTCCTGGAGGTTGCTGTCTGCTCAAACCACTGGTTAAGGTGTGAAGTCCTCCCTACACCTATAACACTGTACGTTCTAAACACAACAGACTGTTAAGCTAAAACAGCTGTATAACAGGATATACAACATAATATACTGTCTGTTGTACTGTGTGCAGATCCATAAGGTACCAAATTATATTTTAAGGGAGCAATTAGAATTAGCCTTTATATGGAGCAGTCTGAGGAGATTCATGCTAATGTGGACAGGATACTGTGGACAGGAGCATAGATACACAACTTGAATCTCAGAACACTGGTAAATACACCGTAGTCATAGAGACACACGCATGGAAGTCTAAACCAATGGTTATTATCCCTCCACTTGCCACATACATTTTTTACCTTAAGATAGTGAGGTTGGTCGATGTTCAATGACCAAAACACAAGTCTTCCAAACCCAACTGAGTAAAATAAACTAACAAACAGATTACTAATACGCTGCTAAAAAAAATAAAGGGAACAATTAAACAACACAATGTAACTCCAAGTCAATCACACTTCTGTGAAATCAAACTGTCCACTTAGGAAGCAACACTGATTGACAATAAATTTCACATGCTGTTGTGCAAATGGAATAGACAAAAGGTGGAAATTATAGGCAATTAGCAAGACACCCCCAATAAAGGAGTGGTTCTGCAGGTGGTGACCACAGACCACTTCTCAGTTCCTATGCTTCCTGGCTGATGTTTTGGTCACTTTTGAATGCTGGCGGTGCTTTCACTCTAGTCGTAGCATGAGACGGAGTCTACAACCCACACAAGTGGCTCAGGTAGTGCAGCTCATCCAGGATGGCACATCAATGCGAGCTGTGGCAAGAAGGTTTGCTGTGTCTGTCAGCGTAGTGTCCAGAGCATGGAGGCGCTACCAGGAGACAGGCCAGTACATCAGGAGACGTGGAGGAGGCCGTAGGAGGGCAACAACCCAGCAGCAGGACCGCTACCTCTGCCTTTGTGCAAGGAGGAGCACTGCCAGAGCCCTGCAAAATGACCTCCAGCAGGCCACAAATGTGCATCCTCTACTGTAACCATCTTTCTCCTGATGTGTGCACTTGTGGTGTACACTTAGACACTGGCTGAATTCTGATTCTCTACCCTTCTCCAGAAGTGTGCAGTGGTTTGGTGCAAACATGGCTGGATGGAGTTTCCACCACATTCCTCAAACTAGTTGTGTAGTGTACCAGTTAAATATCGCGTTAGAATTTGTTGTGTGACATAAAGAAGATTTCTCCAACTGTTGCGTCAAAAAACAGAACACTCAAAACATGAGCACAATGGCAGCTCTTCCTTTAAAGAACTCCAGGCCTCAAGAGGGCAGATAACCCAAAAACACGGGAGGAACTAAAAAATTGAGCCAGGATATCTGGAGGGACTACTTTTACATGCGCACCTGGCAGATAAGCATGGGTATAAAATGTTTGGGCTTAGCTTTGCTTGGGTCCTCAACATACAAATAGCTCATTGTTCAACCCTAAAGACGCAACTGGTATGCAATGTTTGGAATTATTTATTATGTTGCATCCAGTGCTTAGCACAATTTACATGTTTAACTCTGGTAGGAGTGGTGACTTATTTTTTTGTGGATATTTTCTGACTGCATAAGTAATTGCTTGAAGTGCTAGATTAAATTGTTTAAACATTTACTTTATTCAAAGCCATGCTTTGTTGCTGTGTCATGCATTGTTTAATGTGTAAAATAATGCATGTTTAATCTCTGTTTAAGGTTATCAACCTATTCCCTATTCCTCTGTCATTCAACTACTCTATTCAACAAATCAACTGTTTCAACATATTCAACATAGGGCGTCGAAACCATAATAAAACACTAAAAAGGAATTGAGTTGTCCCTTTGCATCCTTCACATGTTGAGCAAGCCGTTTTCAAGTTTGGGCAGAGCTGAAATAATTATAACACCTAGACAACTTGACACCAACAGAGCTAAACAGTTGTCTGAAAATCAGGAATACCTGTCCTGAAAAAAACGTGTCACAATAATCTCTAAATTCTCCAGGTGTGCGTACCTGTTCACTTCCCTTCATGGATTTGAATGGAAATGACTGGTACATGGGAATTCACTCTAGTCTCCATACCTACACCAACCAAATGCTTTTAGATTTGTGGGAAGTACTAGACGAATGCATACTTCCAGAGAAAGGAGATATTATTTGAACGCAATCCAGATCCGAATATTTAAAAACCAATATGGTGGACACTGTGTGTTGTATGTAGGTACTAGAACAGTGGTGGAAGAGAGGGACATTGCAGTCCCAACGATGAGGACCGTGTTGAGGTGTCCTGAAGGATGGAGGCTGTTGGGATTCAGATGTTACTTCCTGTCTACTGAGAAGAAAACCTGGGCTTACAGCAGACAGGACTGTCTGGAGAAAGGAGCAGACCTGGTGATCATAAACAGCAGAAAGGAGCAAGTGTGAGTGAGAGAGAGAGATTTATATGCTTATGAATCATGAAAATTATTAATACTCGCATTTCCCACACACACTTCTCAATATCTCTTCACACTGATGACTTTATGGCCATCTAGTGCAAGCCATCACATGACTTCCATATGAACGATGCCACAAACAGTATAACCTTGCAAAGTAGAACTTCCTGCTTGAAGGTGATTGGATACTTAAGACATTCTATCAACTGTAGTGGACCAAAGAGAGATATCAGAGAGGTACCTGGTGGAGAAGCACATTAGACCAACTACATAGCTACTTGTCAGTACAGTTAGAATCATACAGTAGATATTACCATTAGGAATCAGTTAGAAAGGTAATCATACAGTAGATATTACCATTAGGAGTCAGTTAGAAAGGTAATCATGCAGTAGATATTACCATTAGGAGTCAGTTAGAAAGGTAATCATACAGTAGATATTACCATTAGGAGTCAGTTAGAAAGGTATTCATACAGTAGATATTACCATTATGAGTCAGTTAGAAAGGTAATCATACAGTAGATATTACCATTAGGAGACAGTTAGAAAGGTAATC
>NW_026602028.1:0-20000 GCF_029448725.1 Salvelinus fontinalis
TCTCCTATTATATTCTATTCTATTCTGTTCCTGTTCTATTCTGTTCCTATTCTATCATATTCTATTCTATCATTTTCTATTCTGTTCCTGTTCAAATCTGTTCCTATTCTATCATATTCTATTCTATCCTATTCAATTATATCCTATTCTATTTTATCGTATTCTATTATATCCTATTCTATCCTATTATATTCTGTCGTATTCTATCAAATTCTATTCTGTATTGATTTATTCTGTTCTCTTCTCTACTATATTTTGCTAAATTCTCCTGTATTCTCCTAACACTTGTTGTGCTAAACCAATGTTGCATGGAGTGTGTTCATCACCATATCTGGATCTGGCCTGTTGCTACCAACCGTTACAGTAATACACTGAGGAGTAAAACGAAACAAGGATTAACACGCAAACCATGAATATTCCTCAACCTGGGGCGGATTTCATCTCATTCTGAAACAAGACGTGGTTGTGAGAGAAATTAATTTGGTGCATAAACAAGCGACAATATGTTTCCCGCGGTCGTTTCTCCCGCCTTTTTTTCTCTGAGGGCGGAACATGATTAATAAGGCTGTCGCTCTCCGTCGGCTGTGAGAATTAATCAAATGGAACATGATTAAAACAGGTTCTTGTGTATTTTGGGTGTTCCTGGGGGAGAGGAGTGGTGGGTGGTGGGGTGGGAGGTGTTGAGATGCTGAGATGCTGTTATCGATAAAAAGAGAGTCGATGTCAAATGGACAAGGGAAAACATTTACAAGGAAAGAAAACAGACTCACTTCATTAGACTGATCCCAGTTCATAGTGAAAAGCCATCCCAAAAGGCACCCTATTCCCTACATAGTGCACTATTTTTTGACCATACCCTATTGGCCCTGGACAAAAGTAGTAAACTACATAGGGAACAGGGTGCCATTTTGGATGCAGTCCTATGTCTGGAGGTTTTTCTGGGCTCTCTAGTTCCTCCAGTGTCACATACGCCCGCTACCTCCCACTTGCCCCCCAAAGGCAAGGTAATGAGTATATTAATATGTACATACCTGTGCAGAATAATGCCTCAAACTCTAATTCCACACCGTGTTTGGCCATGGCAACGTACTGCAGCCCCCTTATCATCGCCTTCTTCCTATGTGATAGATGGAAAAAAGACAGCGTTGAATTATTGATTGAGTGTGTGGTTCCAAAATGGCACCCTTTTCCCTATATAGTGCACTACTTCTGATCATAGTCTGGTCAAAAGCAGAGCACTATATTGGGAACAGTGTGTTATTTGGGATGCAGCCTGAATGTATGATTGACAGCTCGGTGGATACAGAGAATGACTTGTCACATATGAGGCAATGCAACCCGGGAGAGGAAGAAGTGAGAACACGCCAAATTGCTCTAGTGAGGGAGGAAGACGAGAGAGGAAAAGAACTAGTGGAAGGTGGAAATGTTGTCATTAAAAAACACTGACAAGTGACACTCAGCATTTTGTTCAGAGAAAGGACAAAATTCTGACAATGACTCCACATGACTAGTTTTCACCTCTTCGAAGCTCAAACAACACCTAGGATGCAGAGTACCTGCAACGTCCCGTTTTGAATGTATTTTGTGATTTGACTGAACAGATAGAGATAGAGGACGACAGTGGGGAAAGATACAGAGAGGTTGTGTCAGTAGGCCAGTAGGCCGGATTCAAACCGATGACACCCTAGACAAGCCATGATAACATATCCTATCCATATACAACATGTCTTCTGTGTGCTTGGTTTACAGTTTGGGTGCCTATTGGAGTTAGCTGTGTTAGCTAGCTCTGTCTGTATTTACAGCTGCATGCCCTGAGGTGATGGAGGGTCTGTTTGAAATGATCTCATTTCAGGAAGATCTGTCAATATTTGGCCACCAAACAAGAAGCCTTTACAACATCCATTTCTTTGAAAGTCAATGCAAATGTCAGAGGATAAAACATCTACTTTCAAGCTATGTCTGACAGCGAGAGTGCAATCAGACTGAATGCTGGGAGGATCCAGGAGGCTGGGAGGATGCACATCCTATTTATTCCCCCATCATTTCCATTCTATTTACCCTATATACACAAAAGTATGTGGACACCCTATCAAAATGGTGGATTCTGCTATTTCAGCCACACCCATTGCTGACAGATGTATAAAATCGAGCACACAGCCATGCAATTTCCATAGACAAACATTGGCAATAGAATAGCCTTACTGAAGAGCTCAGTGACTTTCAACGTGGCACCATCATAGAACGCCACCTGTCCAACAAGTTAGTTTGTCAAATTTCTGCTCTGCTAGAGCTGCCCCGGTCAACTGTAAGTGCCGTTATTGTGAAGTGGAAACGTCTAGGAGCAATAACAGCTCAGCCGCGAAGTGGTAGGCCACACAAGCTCACAGAACGGGACCGCCGAGTGCTGAAGCGCGTAGTGTATACACATCGTCTGTCCTCAGTCGCAACACTCGCAACCGAGTTCCAAAATGCCTCTGGAAGCAACATCAGCACAAGAACAGTTCTTCGGGAGCTTCTTGAAATGGGTTTCCATGGCTAAGTAGCCTCACACAAGCCTAAGCTCACCATGCGCAATGCCAAGCGTCGGCTGGCGTGATATAAAGCTTGCCGCCATTGGACTCTGGAGCAGTGGAAACGTGTTCTCTGGAGTGATGAATCACACTTCACCATCTGGCAGTCCGACGGACTAATCTGGATTTGGCGGTTGCCAGGAAACGCTACCTGTCCGAATGCATAGTGCCAATTGTAAAGTTTGGTGGAAGAGGAATAATGGTCTGGGGCTGTTTTTCATGGTTCGGGCCCCTTAGTTGCAATGAAGGGAAATCTTAATGCTGCAGCATGCAATGACATTCTAGACAATTCTGTGCCTCCAACTTTGTGGCAACAGTTTGGGGAAGGCCATTTCCTGTTTCAGCATTAAAATGCCCCCATGCACAAAGCGAGGTCCATACACAAATGGTTTGTCGCGATCGGTGTGAAAGAACTTGACTGGCCTGCACAGAGCCCTGACCTCAACCCCATTCAACACCTTTGGGATGATTTGGAACGCTGACTGCGAGCCGGGCCTAATTGCCCAACATCAGTGCCAGACCTCACTAAAGCTCAAGTAGCTGAATGGAAGCAAGGCCCCACAGCAATGTTCCAACATCTAGTGGAAAGCCTTACCAGAAGAGTGGAGGCTGTTATAGCAGCAAGGGGGGGTGGGGACCAACTCCAGATTAATGCCTATGATTTTGGAATAAGATATTTGACAAGCACAAGGTGTCCACAAAGTATGTACGTGTGTACTATATGACTGAAACCTGTGAGATATGCCTGTAGGTTTGATCGCGGCTTGGCCAGCCCTGACAGAGTTGTCTATCCAGCTGACGTCTTTACTATCGGAGCTGTTCATAATGAGTGAAGCTCTCTTATTAAGGCAGCCCCCCCCAACCTCTCCGATTTAGAGGGGTTTCAGAAGACACAGTTCAGTTGAAGGCATTCAGTTGTACAACTGACTAGGTATCCCCCTTTCCCTCTCCCCGATGCTACCTCTCTGACTCCAGCTGTCACAGCAGATGTACTGAGAAGTCTGGATTCATCATAGCTGCTTTTAACTGCTGTTTTACAGGGTAAACCCCCACTATGAGTCAGGCCTGCCCTCGGTAGGGTTCTACCACACAGTGGGAATAGAGAGAGAGGAGGGGAGGGGAGAGAGGGTGCGGGGAGAAAGAGAAGGGGTGGGAAAGAGAGAGAGAAAGAGTGATAGAGAGAGAAAGTGAGATAGAAAGAGAGGGGATGGGGAAAGAGTGAGAGTTAAAGAAAGAGGGAGAGAAAAGGGGAGGGGTCAAAGAGAGAAAGCGTTTCCCCAATGATGCATCAATGCTGTCAGACTCCATAATATTCCATCTATTCCTTCTACAGTTTTTAAATAGTTTACGACTTCTTTCATTCTCCTCCAATTCAACTACTTTTCATTCATTGTCATTCCAACGTACAGTAGTACTCAGGTATGGATCCTTGGTGTGGCATCTGATATTTTAGAATGATTCAGAGTACAGTAGTTTTTACCCCTTTTTCTCTCCAATTTCGTGATATCCAATTGGTAGTTACAGTCTTGTCCCATCGCTGCAACTCCCGTACGGACTCGGGAGAGGCGAAGGTTGAGAGCCATGCGTCCTCCAAAACACGACCCTGCCAATCCGCACTGCTTCTTGACACACTGCTCGCCAGCCCCACCAATGTGTTAGAGGAAACACTGTACAACTGGCGACCGTGTCAGCTTGCACTGCGCCCGGCCCGCAACGGGAGTCGCTAGAGCGCGATGGGTCAAAGACATCCAGGACAGCCAAACCCTCCCCTAACCCGGACGACGTTGAGCCAAATTTATAAGAGGGGTTTTGATACTGACCATGTCTGGCGTTATACCCTGAATTTGCTGACATGGCATGCTTCCCAAATGGCACCCTATTCCCTACATGGTGCCCTGCTTTGGACCAGAATAGGTTTTTTCCTCAAGGAGTTCACAAAATTCACAACAAACAGGATAAAATATCTGTCTGCAGGGTTTTCTTGTTCTACCCACACAACCCTGTAGAAAAATACAACATTCAGCACAAAGTCATACCCAGATTGGAGACTTGAGCACATAATAACCATGCTCTTTGCAAACATTCCACTTGAACGTGTGGGATCCTATAGTTACAAAACTGTAGCTGTTTTACCTTCTACCAATAACAGATGGTTTGTTTATTATGGGATGTAGAACATAGCTTTGTCTTGTAAATGATGCTTACATCCACAGCGTTTACGGTCTTCATGAACGTTACGGAAATGCAGGGGCCTTGTCACATTATATATGCCATTGAGCAGCTGCTTTTACCCAAAAAGACTTACAGTTTTCATATAGGTTTCCCCAGTGGGAATCAAACCCACCATCCTGGCATTGCAAGCTTAATGCTCTACCAACTGAGCCACAGAGGACCACAATGTGCCTATGATTGAATCCCGGGCCATTGAATTCCGGCCATCTGGAATAGTGTCGGTTGGTGTTTGTTGCCATGGTTGTTTCGTACTATCTGCTAGTCATGAGAAGCATGTGATGAAAACCAGCCCACTCTGATTCTATCTGCCAGTCTCTGTCTCTATCATTCAGGTCAAACACAACACAATTGTTGTCATTCTTCTTGTCTCTGAATCCACCGCAGGACACAAAGTGAAGGAATAAATATGTTGTGTTGTTTGCCTTGACTTATTTGGTGATTTATTCTACATTTCTGTAGGCAAAGAGGAAAGTTGAATAGCGTACAAAACGTGTAAGCATTGGAGATGTCAGGGCCTTGCTCGCTAACTTGTCAACACAGAGTAACGTTCCACTCTACTCTTCCTCTGGCATTCTGGGAAATCAAATGTTGCAGATACCAATAGAATGCTTTTTTGTTGTTGTTCGTGAAGAGGTGACAATGTCCAGAGTCAGCATTCAAGGACAAATGCAAAAATGAGATGCCTTTGAGGAATACTGTACCGATGTGTCCTGAATTGCAATGCCTACTCTCGAAAGTCATGTTGGAAAAATACAAATCAAAGCATGCTTATATACTGTGTATTTTCAGCCTACATGTGTTATTGTCATCTGGTGTCACACTGAGGGTTCACCCCTGTATTGGTATTAAACCTATGAAATGAAGCCAGAGAAGCTACAGCACATTGAAGATCTTCGCCTCAGTTCTTCTAGCTATATTATGTAGGGCCTTTCTCATGCTTTCTTCATGTATTTCAACCAATGCTATAATCTCCTGAGATGTTACTTACAACACACGTACTCAGTTTCAATGGTGTAACACGTGGAAACGGATAGGGTGGTGGTTTACAGAATACACTCAAATCAGCGTAGACAAGGGCACTTCAACAGCATTAGTGGGAAACACATTGAGCTGCTGTAAGGTTGCAAAACTCCTGTAACTTTACCAACATGTGCAGTGTTTTCCAGTCATCTCGGGTGGAGGGCGGAATAAGCAGGACATCTGAATTGCTGAAATGTTGCCGTCCTAAACTGCTGCTTACCACCACAACACACTGTAAACAATAGCTGGGCATAGTGATGTCATCATAGGCCTAGTTTCTCTCGGCTCCCTACCAGCAACGACCCCCAGCACGGTGACCTCCCTGGAACCCCACACAGCTAGCACACATATTTTTAACTTCAAAGTACAGTGTTGAGTTATTCCAATTAAGCCTGCAGCGGTGTACTGTTTGTAGAAATCTGCTGATGAAAGTGTGAACCTAGCCTATCATCCTTCCTTAAGAGAAAAATGAAACGTGTTGTAAGCACTACCGGTTGGCCAGGATTAAAAAATACATTGGAAGGTAAATCTCCAGTGGATTGGCGACATTAAACGGAAGTGGCTCTCGGGGATTGATGGTGCCACGCTCAGGGACGGATGGTAAACGGGTTGAAAACAGGCTTTCCCTATAGCCTCTACATCTGAGGAGATCTATACTCAGAGATACATTACACCGTAAGCACCGTATCATATGGTTAAGATGAGGTCTTACACGTAGCCCATAACAGATACACTGACAAACTTCTGGCCTACCTGCTCTAACTGTAAATGAAACATCGCCCTCAATGACAGATTCGTTTTTACTACAGTACATCATTAAACAGTGTACAGTTTTACCCCTCATGGATTTTTACACTGCTCTATTGATTTTGTATGCATTGCACACTGCTTGGAGAATAAACCACGCGCAGTGACTGCCAAGGCGTGCTATTTTTCTTGTAGACGAAACATAGATGCTGCCTTCCCCGACCCAGCAAAGCCTTTCATCTGGCTTTGAAGCTGATTGAAACTGCAGGACTAGGGGAATTAAATGAGAGGAAATTGCCAGTAAAGGCTATTATGTCCCCAGTAATATCCATTTCCTAAACAATAATGCTGGGGGAAAAAGTAATGAGAGCAAAGCAGCATTACCTGCCATCTGCTCTGTTCTCCTCTACCCACTATATCCTTCTTTATTTATCTCTTCCTGTTCTCCTCTACTCACTATATCTTTCTTTATTTATCTCTTCCTGTTCTCCTCTACCTACTATATCCTTCTTTATTTATCTCTTCCTGCTCTCCTCTACTCACTATATCCTTCTTTATTTATCTCTTCCTGCTCTCCTCTACTCACTATATCCTTCTTTATTTATCTCTTCCTGCTCTCCTCTACTCACTATATCCTTCTTTATTTATCTCTTCCTGTTCTCCTCTACTCACTATATCCTTCTTTATTTATCTCTTCCTGTTCTCCTCTACCCACTATATCCTTCTTTATTTATCTCTTCCTGCTCTCCTCTACCCACTATATCCTTCTTTATTTATCTCTTCCTGTTCTCCTCTACTCACTATATCTTTCTTTATTTATCTCTTCCTGCTCTCCTCTACCTACTATATCCTTCTTTATTTATCTCTTCCTGCTCTCCTCTACCCACTATATCCTTCTTTATTTATCTCTTCCTGCTCTCCTCTACCCACTATATCCTTCTTTATTTATCTCATTCTGCTCTCCTCTACCCACTATTCTACCCACTATATCCTTCTTTATTTATCTCTTCCTGCTCTCCTCTACCCACTATATCCTTCTTTATTTATCTCGTTCTGCACTCCTCTACCCACTATATCCTTCTTTATTTATCTCTTCCTGCTCTCCTCTACCCACTATATCCTTCTTTATTTATCTCTTCCTGCTCTCCTCTACCCACTATATCCTTCTTTATTTATCTCTTCCTGCTCTCCTCTACCCACTATATCCTTCTTTATTTATCTCGTTCTGCACTCCTCTACTCACTATATCCTTCTTTATTTATCTCTTCCTGCTCTCCTCTACCCACTATATCCTTCTTTATTTATCTCTTCCTGCTCTCCTCTACTCACTATATCCTTCTTTATTTATCTCTTCCTGCTCTCCTCTACTCACTATATCTGTTACGCTCGATGAGGATAAAGGTAAGGAGTCAGGCGCAGAGAGCAAAGGTAACGGGAAAAAAACACTTTTAATGTCCACCCAGAAATAC
Organism: Salvelinus fontinalis; assembly: GCF_029448725.1. Taxonomy (NCBI): domain Eukaryota; kingdom Metazoa; phylum Chordata; class Actinopteri; order Salmoniformes; family Salmonidae; genus Salvelinus; species Salvelinus fontinalis. The sequence continues at coordinate 8,039 of NW_026602028.1, forward strand.
AACTGGTAATGTCAAAAAAACATTGGCGTACAACTCCAACCTGAATAAAGTCCAACACTGGAAACATAAATTCAGTCTGTGGTAAATCCCAATGAAAAATAGCAACCTCAACATACAAACAGAGAAACAAGCCCGCACAAACATAAACGGGCTAAACGAACTTAAATAACCCCACCCTAACAACCAAACACTAAACAGGTGAAATCAATTAGACAAACACAAACGAAAAGGAAAAAAGGATCGGTGGCAGCTAGTAGACCGGCGACGACGACCGCCGAGCGCCACTCGAACAGGAAGGAAGGCCACCTTCGGTAATACTCGTTACAGTACCCCCCTCCTGACGCGCAGCTCCCGCAGCGCGCCGACGCCGGCCTCGAGGACGACCCGGGGGCCGAGGCGCAGGGCGATCCGGATGGAGGCGATGGAACTCTCTCAGCATAGATGGATCCAATATATCCCCCACCGGGACCCAGCACCTCTCCTCCGGACCGTACCCCTCCCAGTCCACGAGGTACTGAAGGCCCCCCACCCGACGTCTGGAATCCAGAATAGACCTTATCCTGTACGCCGGGGACCCCTCTATATCCAGAGGGGGTGGAGGGACCTCCGGCACCTCACCTTCCTGCATGGGACCAGCTACCACCGGCCTGAGGAGAGACACATGAAATGAGGGGTTAATACGATAATAAGAAGGAAGTAACAATCGGTAACACACCTCATTTATTCTCCTCAGGACTTTAAATGGCCCTACACACTGCGGACCCAGCTTCCGGCAGGGCAGGCGGAGGGGCAGGTTTCGGGTCGAGAGCCAGACCCTATCCCCCGGTGCAAACACGGGGGCCTCACTGCGGTGACGGTCAGCGCTCTTCTTCTGTCGTCTACTCGCCTGACGCAGAGACTCCTGGACGGCTCTCCAAGTCTCCTTAGAGCGCTGTACCCACTCCTCCACCGCAGGAGCCTCGGTCTGACTCTGATGCCATGGTGCCAGAACCGGCTGATACCCCAACACACACTCAAATGGTGACATGTTGGTCGAGGAGTGGCTCAGTGAGTTCTGAGCGATCTCTGCCCAAGGGATGTATCTTGACCACTCCCCTGGCCGGTCCTGGCAATACGACCGCAGAAACCTACCCACCTCCTGGTTCACTCTCTCCACCTGCCCATTACTCTCCGGGTGATACCCCGATGTAAGGCTGACCGAGACCCCCAAATGCTCCATAAACGCCTTCCATACTCTGGAAGTAAACTGGGGACCCCGATCAGAAACAATATCCTCGGGCACCCCGTAATGCCGGAAGACATGGGTAAATAATGCCTCCGCAGTCTGCAGGGCCGTAGGGAGACCGGGCAACGGGATAAGACGGCAGGACTTAGAGAACCGATCCACAACGACCAGGATCGTAGTGTTCCCCTGAGATGGAGGTAAGTCAGTCAGAAAATCTACCGAAAGATGGGACCACGGCCGTTGTGGAACGGGGAGGGGTTGTAACTTCCCTCGAGGCAGGTGCCTAGGAGCCTTACTCTGAGCGCACACCGAACAGGAAGAGACATAGAATCGCACATCCTTCTCCAAGGTGGGCCACCAGTACTTCCCCCTAAGACCTCGCACTGTCCTCGAAATACCCGGGTGACCCGACGAGAGTATACCATGAGCCCATCGAATCAATTGATCACGAACAGCGAGCGGTACATACCTACGCCCCTCCGGGCACTGTGGAGGTGCAGGTTCCTCCCTTAACGCCCGCTCGATGTCCGCGTCCACCTCCCATACTATCGGTGCCACCAACTTGGCCGCCGGAATGATGGGAGTAGGATCGATGGACCGTTCCTCTGAGTCATAGAGACGAGACAGCGCGTCGGCCTTAGTATTAAGTGAACCTGGTCGATACGAGATAGTAAAACGAAATCTGGTGAAATACATGGCCCACCTTGCCTGACGCGGATTCAGTCTCTTAGCTGATCGAATATACTCCAGGTTACGGTGGTCAGTCCAGATGAGAAAAGGGTGCTTAGCCCCCTCAAGCCAATGTCTCCACACCTTCAAGGCCTTAACCATAGCCAACAACTCCCTATCCCCCACATCATAATTCCGCTCCGCTGGCCCAAGTTTTTTCGAAAAAAAAGCACAAGGGCGGAGTTTTGGTGGCACACCCGAGCGCTGTGAGAGCACCGCTCCAACCCCAGCCTCGGATGCGTCCACCTCTACTATAAACGCCAAAGAAGGGTCCGGATGCGCCAACACTGGCGCCTCGGTAAACAGCACCTTCAACCTACAGAAGGCCCTGTCTGCCTCTGCCGACCACTGCAAACGCACCGGCCCCCCCTTCAGGAGTGAGGTAATAGGGGCTGCTACCTGACCAAAACCCCGGATAAACCTCCGGTAGTAATTGGCAAACCCTAAGAACCGCTGCACCTCTTTTACCGTGGTCGGAGTCGGCCAATTACGCACGGCTTTTACGCGGTCACCCCCTATATCCACCCCCGAGCTGGAAATGCGGTAACCCAGGAAGGAAACGGCTTGTTTAGAAAACTCACATTTCTCCGCCTTCACGTACAAGTCATGCTCCAGCAGTCGCCCAAGAACCTTGCGCACCAGAGACACATGCGCGGCGCGTGTAGCAGAGTAGATCAAAATATCGTCAATATACACCACCACACCCTGTCCGTGCAGGTCTCTGAGAATCTCGTCAACAAAGGATTGAAAGACAGCTGGAGCATTCTTTAACCCGTACGGCATGACGAGGTACTCATAATGGCCCGATGTAGTACTAAACGCGGTTTTCCACTCATCTCCCTCCCGAATACGCACCAGATTATACGCGCTCCTGAGATCCAGTTTCGTGAAGAACCGTGCTCCGTGGAATGATTCCATCGCCGTAGCGATGAGAGGTAGTGGGTAACTAAAACCCACCGTGATGGAATTGAGACCTCGATAATCAATACACGGACGCAACCCACCATCCTTTTTCTTCACAAAAAAGAAACTCGAAGAGACGGGTGACATGGAGGGCCGAATGAATCCTTGTCCCAGAGCTTCCGTGACATATGTCTCCATAGCCAACGTCTCCTCCTGGGACAAAGGATACACATGACTCCTGGGAAGTGCAGCGTTTACCTGGAGGTTTATCACGCAATCCCCCTGTCGATGGGGAGGTAATTGGGTCGCCTTCTTTTTACTGAAGGCGATAGCCAAATCGGCATACTCAGCGGGAATGCGCACGGTGGAAACCTGGTCTGGACTCTCCACCGTTGTCGCACCGATGGAAACTCCTACACACCTGCCTGAACACTCATCAGACCACCCCTGTAGAGCTCCCTGTTTCCACGAAATAGTCGGATTGTGAATAGCCAGCCAAGGAATTCCCAGCACTACCGGAAACGCAGGTGAATCGATAAGAAACAGACTAATCCGTTCCTTATGATTCCCCTGCGTAATCATCTCCAAAGGAATTGTGGACTCCCTGACCAGGCCTGACCCTAACGGTCGACTATCTAAAGAATGTACAGAAAAAGGGGGGTCAACCTTAACTAACGGAATCCTCAACCTCTGAGCGAGTCCGCGATCTATAAAATCTCCAGCTGCGCCTGAATCGACTAGCGCCTTATGCTGGAGAGAGGGAAAAAATTTAAGGAAGCATATTAACAAAAACATGTGACCAACAGGAAGCTCTGGGAGAGTGTGGTGCTGACTCACCTGAGGTGACCGAGGAGTGTTCTGCCTGCCCTCTCTATTCCCAGATGACCTCCTCCAGCACCGACCGGAAGTGTGCCCTCTTCGGCCACAACTGGTACAGGAGGAGCCTCCTCCGATCTCCCTAGATGCTGCCCCTCCTAGCTCCATCGGGATGGGAGCAGGAGGGTCAGGAGATGGAACGAACAGGACCCTTTCAGAACGTCCGCGAGCAGCTAGCAGATGGTCTAACCGGATAGACATGTCTATTAGTTCATCCAAACTTAGCGAAGTGTCCCGACAAGCCAGCTCTCTGCGGACGTCCTCTCTCAGGCTACACCTGTAATGGTCTATCAGGGCCCTGTCGTTCCATCCTGCTCCAGCAGCCAAGGTCCGGAAATCCAGCGCGAAGTCCTGCGCGCTCCTCGTCCCCTGTCGTAGATGGAACAGTCTCTCACCCGCCGCTCGGCCATCTGGAGGGTGATCAAACACGGCCCGAAAACGGCGGGTGAACTCCGGGTAGTGGCCCCTCGCTGAGTCGGCCCCGTTCCAAACTGCATTGGCCCACTCTAGGGCTCTACCCGTCAGGCAGGAGACGAGGACACTCACGCTCTCCTCATCCGAGGGAGCCGGTCGAACGGTGGCCAGGTACAGGTCTAATTGTAGCAGGAATCCCTGGCACCCCGCCGCCGCTCCATCGTACTGGCTAGGAGGCGTAATACGCAACGCGCTGGTACCGGGTCCCGCTGGAGGAGATGGTAATGGTGCTGGAGGGAGGGTAGGTGGGCTTGTAGTGTTTGTAGGGAGACCACTCCTCTCCCAACGATCCATCCTCTCCATCATAAGATCCATTGCTGATCCAATACGATGAAGGATGGACGTGTGATGAAGGACTCTCTCCTCCATCGTGGGGAGAGGGGTGGTCGCTGCTCCTGCTGGCTCCATTGGTGGTGCGGGCTTCTGTTACGCTCGATGAGGATAAAGGTAAGGAGTCAGGCGCAGAGAGCAAAGGTAACGGGAAAAAACCACTTTTAATGTCCACCCAGAAATACAACTGGTAATGTCAAAAAAACATTGGCGTACAACTCCAACCTGAATAAAGTCCAACACTGGAAACATAAATTCAGTCTGTGGTAAATCCCAATGAAAAATAGCAACCTCAACATACAAACAGAGAAACAAGCCCGCACAAACATAAACGGGCTAAACGAACTTAAATAACCCCACCCTAACAACCAAACACTAAACAGGTGAAATCAATTAGACAAACACAAACGAAAAGGAAAAAAGGATCGGTGGCAGCTAGTAGACCGGCGACGACGACCGCCGAGCGCCACTCGAACAGGAAGGAAGGCCACCTTCGGTAATACTCGTTACAATATCCTTCTTTATTTATCTCTTCCTGCTCTCCTCTACCCACTATATCCTTCTTTATTTATCTCTTCCTGCTCTCCTCTACCCACTATATCCTTCTTTATTTATCTCGTTCTGCACTCCTCTACCCACTATATCCTTCTTTATTTATCTCTTCCTGTTCTCCTCTACTCACTATATCCTTCTTTATTTATCTCTTCCTGCTCTCCTCTACCCACTATATCCTTCTTTATTTATCTCTTCCTGCTCTCCTCTACTCACTATATCCTTCTTTATTTATCTCTTCCTGCTCTCCTCTACCCACTATATCCTTCTTTATTTATCTCTTTCTGCTCTCCTCTACCCACTATATCCTTCTTTATTTATCTCTTCCTGCTCTCCTCTACTCACTATATCCTTCTTTATTTATCTCTTCCTGCTCTCCTCTACCCACTATATCCTTCTTTATTTATCTCTTCCTGCTCTCCTCTACCCACTATATCCTTCTTTATTTATCTCTTCCTGCTCTCCTCTACTCACTATATCCTTCTTTATTTATCTCTTCCTGCTCTCCTCTACTCACTATATCCTTCTTTATTTATCTCTTCCTGCTCTCCTCTACCCACTATATCCTTCTTTATTTATCTCTTCCTGCTCTCCTCTACTCACTATATCCTTCTTTATTTATCTCTTCCTGCTCTCCTCTACCCACTATATCCTTCTTTATTTATCTCTTCCTGCTCTCCTCTACCCACTATATCCTTCTTTATTTATCTCATTCTGCACTCCTCTACCCACTATTCTACCCACTATATCCTTCTTTATTTATCTCTTCCTGTTCTCCTCTACCCACTATATCCTTCTTTATTTATCTCATTCTGCACTCCTCTACCCACTATTCTACCCACTATATCCTTCTTTATTTATCTCTTCCTGTTCTCCTCTACCCACTATATCCTTCTTTATTTATCTCTTCCTGCTCTCCTCTACCCACTATATCCTTCTTTATTTATCTCTTCCTGCTCTCCTCTACTCACTATATCCTTCTTTATTTATCTCTTCCTGTTCTCCTCTACTCACTATATCCTTCTTTATTTATCTCTTCCTGCTCTCCTCTACTCACTATATCCTTCTTTATTTATCTCTTCCTGCTCTCCTCTACCCACTATATCTTTCTTTATTTATCTCTTCCTGCTCTCCTCTACCCACTATATCCTTCTTTATTTATCTCTTCCTGCTCTCCTCTACTCACTATATCCTTCTTTATTTATCTCTTCCTGCTCTCCTCTACTCACTATATCCTTCTTTATTTATCTCTTCCTGCTCTCCTCTACTCACTATATCCTTCTTTATTTATCTCTTCCTGCTCTCCTCTACCCACTATATCCTTCTTTATTTATCTCTTCCTGTTCTCCTCTACCCACTATATCCTTCTTTATTTATCTCTTTCTGCTGTCTTCTACTTTATTGTACTAATTCACCCTCTGCTCTCCTCCTTTCCATATTCTTCCACCTCTCCCTCTGATGTACTCTATTTTATCCCTCCCCTCTCCCTCTGATGTACTCTATTTTATCCTCCCCTCTCTCTCTGATGTACTCTATTTTATCCTCCCCTCTCTCTCTGATGTACTCTATTTTATCCTCCCCTCTCTCTCTGATGTACTCTATTTTATCCTCCCCTCTCCCTCTGATGTACTCTATTTTATCCTCCCCTCTCTCTCTGATGTACTCTATTTTATCCTCCCCTCTCCCTCTGATGTACTCTATTTTATCCTCCCCTCTCCCTCTGATGTACTCTATTTTATCCTCCCCTCTCCCTCTGATGTACTCTATTTTATCCTCCCCTCTCTCTCTGATGTACTCTATTTTATCCTCCCCTCTCCCTCTGATGTACTCTATTTTATCCTCCCCTCTCCCTCTGATGTACTCTATTTTATCTTCCACCTCTCCCTCTGATGTACTCTATTTTATCCTCCCCTCTCCCTCTGATGTACTCTATTTTATCCTCCCCTCTCTCTCTGATGTACTCTATTTTATCCTCCCCTCTCCCTCTGATGTACTCTATTTTATCCTCCCCTCTCCCTCTGATGTACTCTATTTTATCCTCCCCTCTCCCTCTAATGTACTCTATTTTATCCTCCCCTCTCCCTCTGATGTACTCTATTTTATCCTCCCCTCTCCCTCTGATGTACTCATTTTTATCCTCCCCTCTCTCTCTGATGTACTCTATTTTATCCTCCCCTCTCCCTCTGATGTACTCTATTTTATCCTCCCCTCTCCCTCTGATGTACTCTATTTTATCTTCCACCTCTCCCTCTGATGTACTCTATTTTATCCTCCCCTCTCCCTCTGATGTACTCTATTTTATCCTCCCCTCTCCCTCTGATGTACTCTATTTTATCCCCCCCTCTCCCTCTGATGTACTCTATTTTATCCTCCCCTCTCCCTCTAATGTACTCTATTTTATCCTCCCCTCTCCCTCTGATGTACTCTATTTTATCCTCCCCTCTCCCTCTAATGTACTCTATTTTATCCTCCCCTCTCCCTCTGATGTACTCTATTTTATCCTCCCCTCTCCCTCTGATGTACTCTATTTTATCCTCCCCTCTCCCTCTGATGTACTCTATTTTATCCTCCCCTCTCTCTCTTTCTCTCTCTCACAGACAATTTTTCCTATAAATGGGCCTCTCTCTCTCTAACACGGACACACCAGTAAATGCTTCTGTAATCCTGCCTCACTCAATCTCTCTCTCTCTCTCTCTCACACACACACACACACACACACACACACACACACACACACACACACACACACACACACACACACACACACACACACACACACACACACACACACACACACACACACACACACACACACACACACACACACACACACACACACACACACGCACACACGCACACACACACACACACACACTCCTCGCATGAGAATGGCTCCTTTATCCCTGGAATTTAAGGCCCGTAATAGAGTCAGGGACACGCATGGGAGGGTATAAATAATATATCTGTGCCCTGGAAATGCAACGCTAACCAGCCATATATAATCTGTTTTGTAACTGACCTGTCACATCACTAGCTATGTTTCAGTTTTCCCTAGCTCCATATGGGCTGCTGGAGCTAGCTAGCTCACACGGCCAAAGCTAGTTAAAACAGCTGGAGCTGGTTAATACAGCTGGAGCTGCCTCTCTAGCACAGCGTAACAGCAGCTAGTTAGTATGGTTGGAGCTGCCTTGCTAACACAGCACATAGATAGCTAGTTAACACGGCTGGCAATAGCGAGTTAAGCTAACACGGCGAACCTTGTATGCTACACTGTTCCAGGAGCTCAGCTTGTTCACCAGCCTTAGTTCTTCCATGGCAGCTTCCATCTCTTCTTCCATGGCAGCCTCCCTCTCTCTCTTCTTCCATGGCAGCTTCCATCTCTTCTTCCATGGCAGCATCCCTCCCTCTCTTCTTCCATGGCAGCCTCCCTCTCTCTCTTCTTCCATGGCAGCCTCCCTCCCTCTCTTCTTCCATGGCAGCCTCCCTCCCTCTCTTCTTCCATGGCAGCCTCTCTCCCTCTCTTCTTCCATGGCAGCCTCCCTCCCTCTCTTCTTCCATGGCAGCCTCCCTCCCTCTCTTCTTCCATGGCAGCCTCCCTCCCTCTCTTCTTCCATGGCAGCCTCCCTCCCTCCCTCTCTTCTTCCATGGCAGCCTCCCTCCCTCTCTTCTTCCATGGCAGCCTCCCTCTCTCTCTTCTTCCATGGCAGCCTCCCTCCCTCTCTTCTTCCATGGCAGCCTCCCTCCCTCTCTTCTTCCATGGCAGCCTCTCTCCCTCTCTTCTTCCATGGCAGCCTCCCTCCCTCTCTTCTTCCATGCCAGCCTCCCTCTCTCTCTTCTTCCATGGCAGCCTCCCTCCCTCTCTTCTTCCATGGTAGCCTCCCTCCCTCTCTTCTTCCATGGCAGCTTCTCTCCCTCTCTTCTTCCATGGCAGCCTCCCTCCCTCTCTTCTTCCATGGCAGCCTCCCTCCCTCTCTTCTTCCATGGCAGCCTCCCTCCCTCTCTTCTTCCATGGCAGCCTCCCTCCCTCTCTTCTTTAATGGCAGCCTCCCTCTCTCTCTTCTTCCATGGCAGCCTCCCTCCCTCTCTTCTTCCATGGCAGCCTCCCTCCCTCTCTTCTTCCATGGCAGCCTCCCTCCCTCTCTTCTTCCATGGCAGCCTCTCTCCCTCTCTTCTTCCATGGCAGCCTCCCTCTCTCTCTTCTTCCATGGCAGCCTCCCTCCCTCTCTTCTTCCATGGCAGCCTCCCTCCCTCTCTTCTTCCATGGCAGCCTCCCTCCCTCTCTTCTTCCATGGCAGCCTCCCTCCCTCTCTTCTTCCATGGCAGCCTCCCTCCCTCTCTTCTTCCATGGCAGCCTCCCTCCCTCTCTTCTTCCATGGCAGCCTCCCTCCCTCTCTTCTTCCATGGCAGCCCCCCTCTCTGCAGCACAGTGATTTCTTAAATCCCTGACACACTTTTAGAGAAAGACAGGTAAAACTTTATTTGGATAGTCCATTTGTAGATGCTCATTTGTAGATCAGAAAGATTTGAACGATCTACTAACCCTAACCCTAGCTCTAACCTTAACCTTAACCCTAACCCTTACCCTTACCCTTACCCTTACCCTAAACCTAAACTTAACCCCTACCCTAATCCTAGCTCTAACCCTTACCTTCACCTCAACCCTTACCCTTATTCTAAACGTAACCCTAACCGTAGCCTTACCATGCAGTTGCTGATCAACAGATAGTTTGTTGATAGTATGACTATCTGTAGATTATCTATATGGGACGATCCAAATAAAGTGTGACTCAAAGACAGAGGGAGTCCGTTGTGATACGGCCATATTTATAAAGCATCTTAGTGTTGGAAATCTGATCTGAGATCTGTTTTGTCTACACTCTTAGAAAAAAAGGGTTCCAAAACGTCTCTTCGGCTGTCCCCAAAGGATAACCTTTTTTGGTTCCAGGTAGAACCTATTTTTCCAAGACTGTAGTCGATAATAATGAATAATAAGGAGGACCTGATCTCAGATCAGCACTGCTACTCTGAGGCGCTTTCTGAATACGGACCCTCATTACAAGCTACCCAGTTAAACTTCTTGTCAATATGGGGGCGCTGTTTCCCCATTGGAAAAAATAGTGCCCCTATTAAACTGCCTCGTACTCAATTCTTGCTCGTACAATATGCATATTATTATTACTATTGGATAGAAAACACTCTCTAGTTTCTAAAACCGTTTGAATTATGTCTGTGAGTGAAACAGAACTGGACTTAGAGCAATTTTCCTATGAGGGTTTGAAAATGCAGAAATCTGCTCGCTGTTCCGAGAACAGTTTATTAATTTGCCTGTCCTCTATTGGTTGAGATGCACTGCATACGCCTTCCCCTGGGTGTCAGCGAATGGAGGGACTTGAAATGGAGTCTCTAGGCAGATCTGAAAGTTTATAAATTGCTTGGAAACGAGGTGTCCCCTCTTTTGACTCTTCGCTCTGACGCAGGGAGGATCTTGGCATGTCGTGCTAGAAGCTCCTGTTTTAGCTCTTAGATATATCCGGCTCTGTTTTTATTCGATATAGGTGTTAAAGACATCATAATCTTGTTATTTTGAACCGAATTATATCCGTTTATGTCAGTATATTGCGATTTTCGGGTATTTATTTTTGTGGCTGTAGGAAGTTGAGTATCTCTGGCCCACATTGCTAATGTTTACTGCTAATTGCAACGTTGAAGACGACGTTCTCCAACCCAGCAACGATTCTTTTGGACAAAGGACACCTTTCCCAAGATTCTGATGAGAGTTCATCAAAAAGTAAGAACTATTTATGCTGATAATTCGTTGTTCTGTTGAAAAAAGTCAAATGCATAAGCCGCCATTACTTGCAGTGCAGCCTTGCTTTATCGCACGCTGTATTTTGAAGTAACGTTAATTTTAAAAATGTAACCCAGCGATTGCATTAAGAACTAATTTGTCTTTCAATTGCTGTCCAACCTGCATTTTTTTTGTCAAGTTTATGAATAGTTTTCGATTAGAATAGGTGCCTCTCCAAGATGGCGCCGGACAGATTGCTTGAGGTTTTGGACACTATTCTCATTGTATAAGCACGATTTGTGCCGCTAAATATGTACATTTTCAAACAAACTCTATATGCATTGTGTAATATGATGTTATAGGACTGTCATCTGAAGAATTCTGAGAAGGTTAGTGAAAAAATTAATATATTTTGGTGGTTTATACGTTATCGCTATTTTTGCCTTGAATCAATGCCGTTGTGATGTTTGCTATTGTGGTAAGCTAATATAACGCTATATTGTGTTTTCGCTGTAAAACACTTAGAAAATCTGAAATATTGGCTGGATTCACAAGATCTGTGTCTTTCATCTGCTGTACGCTGTGTATTTTTAAGAAATGTTTTATGATGAGTAATTAGTTAATACACGATGGTCTCTGTAGTTATTCTAGTCGCTTTGGTGAGAGTTGTGATAGTGGCTGCAATGGTAAACTATGATTTATACCTGAAATATGCACATTTTTCTAACAAAACATATGCTATACAATAAATATGTTTTCAGACCGTCATCTGATGAAGTTGTTTCTTGGTTAGTGGCTATTTATATCTTTATTTGGTCGAATTTGTGATAGCTACTGATGTAGTAAAAAAATGGTGGAGTAAAGAAGTGGTGTCTTTTGCTAATGTGGTTAGCTAATAGATTTACATATTGTGTCTTCCCTGTAAAACATTTTAAAAATCAGAAATGATGGCTGAATTCACAAGATGTGTATCTTTCATTTGGTGTCTTGGACTTGTGATTTCATTAACATTTTATTATATGATATCCCTGTGGCTTTAGGCTAGGCTATGCTAGTCAGCTTTTTTGATGGGGGTGCTCCCGGAT
>NW_026602028.1:25000-27041 GCF_029448725.1 Salvelinus fontinalis
CGCAGTGCCTCCCTCTGGCTGGCCCGTATACTGTGGCCTCTGGCTTTGGGCCTACAGAACCAGGCAGGCCCAAATGTCATTATGTGTTTTTCTCCAGAGAGGTGATGTGCTGGGGCACACTAAGTGCTGACAAGCCCACTCACTTTGCAGCGGTTGACACGCAAAGAAAGGAGAGTGGGATGTTTGAAGATGGAAATTAGACTCAAGGTGTGACTGGTGAAAATGAAACAGTACATTCTGAAAAGCCATTTATCTCTAAGTGTATGCCATATCAAGCTGTGTCTGAAAATCTCTGGGATGCTTTTAAATACTCTGAGTTTCCATAGTGGGTTCTACATGGAACCCAAAAGAGGTCTACCTGGAACCAAAACGGGTTCTCCTATGGGGACAGCCGAAGAACCCTTTTGGAACCCGTTTTTCTAAGAGTGTGTGATTTGGGTGAAATCACAGGACATTCTATTTGTCGTGGCAATGTTATCTGGCTCTTCTCTCTCTCTCTCTCTCCCTCTGTGTGTGTGTGTGTGTGTGTGTGTGTGTGTGTGTGTGTGTGTGTGTGTGTGTGTGTGTGTGTGTGTGTGTGTGTGTGTGTGTGTGTGTGTGTGTGTGTGTGTGTGTGTGTGTGTGTGTGTGTGTGTGTGTACATAGCCCTCCCTGGTCTAACAGAGAAGAAAAATGGTCCTCATAAGGGGATGTGATGGATAATGTTATGGTCCCATTAAAAAGTTTTATTGCTTACATTTCTGCAAAGGTGTGTATAGATTTATAGCAACATCCCATTATAGGCCGGTCTAAGAGCAGACTAAGCTCCTATATTCATTTCATATATAATTCATTTCCCTGATATGTGCCAATAAAAAAGTGTTAACGCACGTTAGTGTGTCTTTCACCTTCGAGGGTACAGATAAAACTGGATAACTCCTGATTAAAGGACAGAAAGTGTATCTATATCATGATTTGGGATGGGGTACAGGACAACATGATTTAGGATGGGGTACAGGACAACATGATTTGGGATGGGGTACAGGACAACATGATTTGGGATGGGGTACAGGACAACATGGTTTGGGACGGGGTACAGGACAACATGATTTGGGACGGGGTACAGGACAACATGATTTGGGATGGGGTACAGGACAACATGATTTGGGATGGGGTACAGGACAACATGATTTGGGATGGGGTACAGGACAACATGATTTGGGATGGGGTACAGGACAACATGATTTGGGATGGGGTACAGGACAACATGATTTGGGATGGGGTACAGGACAGCATGATTTGGGATGGGGTACAGGACAACATGATTTGGGATGGGGTACAGGACAACATGATTTGGGATGGGGTATAGGACAACATGATTTGGGATGGGGTACAGGACAACATGATTTGGGATGGGGTACAGGACAACATGATTTGGGATGGGATACAGGACAACATGATTTGGGATGGGGTACAGGACAACATGATTTGGGACGGGGTACAGGACAACATGATTTGGGACGGGGTACAGGACAACATGATTTGGGACGGGGTACAGGACAACATGATTTGGGACGGGGTACAGGACAACATGATTTGGGACGGGGTAGAGGACAACATGATTTGGGATGGGGTACAGGACAACATGATTTGGGATGGGGTACAGGACAACATGATTTAGGATGGGGTACAGGACAACATGATTTGGGATGGGGTACAGGACAACATGATTTGGGACGGGGTACAGGACAACATGATTTGGGATGGGGTACAGGACAACATGATTTAGGATGGGGTACAGGACAACATGATTTGGGACGGGGTACAGGACAACATGATTTGGGACGGGGTAGAGGACAACATGATTTGGGATGGGGTACAGGACAACATGATTTAGGATGGGGTACAGGACAACATGATTTGGGACGGGGTACAGGACAACATGATTTGGGACGGGGTAGAGGACAACATGATTTGGGATGGGGTACAGGACAACATGATTTAGGATGGGGTACAGGACAACATGATTTGGAACGGGGTAGAGGACAACATGATTTAGGAT
>NW_026602029.1:0-5000 GCF_029448725.1 Salvelinus fontinalis
AGAGGAGAGACGACACCTTAGTTTCCTTTGAGAGAGTGGGGAATAGGGGAAGTGGGAGAGAGGAGAGAAGACAGCTTAGTTTCCTTTGAGAGAGTGGGGAATAGGGGAAGTGGGAGAGAGGAGAGACGACACCTTAGTTTCCTTTGAGAGAGTGAGGAATAGGGGAAGTGGGAGAGAGGAGAGACGACACCTTAGTTTCCTTTGAGAGAGTGGGGAATAGGGGATGTGGGAGAGAGGAGAGACGACACCTTAGTTTCCTTTGAGAGAGTGGGGAATAGGGGAAGTGGGAGAGAGGAGAGAAGACAGCTTAGTTTCCTTTGAGAGAGTGGGGAATAGGGGAAGTGGGAGAGAGGAGAGACGACACCTTAGTTTCCTTTGAGAGAGTGGGGAATAGGGGAAGTGGGAGAGAGGAGAGAAGACAGCTTAGTTTCCTTTGAGAGAGTGGGGAATAGGGGAAGTGGGAGAGAGGAGAGAAGACAGCTTAGTTTCCTTTGAGAGAGTGGGGAATAGGGGAAGTGGGAGAGAGGAGAGAAGACAGCTTAGTTTCCTTTGAGAGAGTGGGGAATAGGGGAAGTGGGAGAGAGGAGAGACGACACCTTAGTTTCCTTTGAGAGAGTGGGGAATAGGGGAAGTGGGAGAGAGGAGAGACGACAGCTTAGTTTCCTTTGAGAGAGTGGGGAATAGGGGAAGTGGGAGAGGAGAGACGACACCTTAGTTTCCTTTGAGAGAGTGGGGAATAGGGGAAGTGGGAGAGAGGAGAGAAGACAGCTTAGTTTCCTTTGAGAGAGTGGGGAATAGGGGAAGTGGGAGAGAGGAGAGACGACACCTTAGTTTCCTTTGAGAGAGTGAGGAATAGGGGAAGCGGGAGAGAGGAGAGACGACACCTTAGTTTCCTTTGAGAGAGTGGGGAATAGGGGATGTGGGAGAGAGGAGAGACGACACCTTAGTTTCCTTTGAGAGAGTGGGGAATAGGGGAAGTGGGAGAGAGGAGAGAAGACAGCTTAGTTTCCTTTGAGAGAGTGGGGAATAGGGGAAGTGGGAGAGAGGAGAGACGACACCTTAGTTTCCTTTGAGAGAGTGGGGAATAGGGGAAGTGGGAGAGAGGAGAGACGACACCTTAGTTTCCTTTGAGAGAGTGGGGAATAGGGGAAGTGGGAGAGAGGAGAGAAGACAGCTTAGTTTCCTTTGAGAGAGTGGGGAATAGGGGAAGTGGGAGAGAGGAGAGAAGACAGCTTAGTTTCCTTTGAGAGAGTGGGGAATAGGGGAAGTGGGAGAGAGGAGAGACGACACCTTAGTTTCCTTTGAGAGAGTGGGGAATAGGGGAAGTGGGAGAGAGGAGAGACGACACCTTAGTTTCCTTTGAGAGAGTGGGGAATAGGGGAAGTGGGAGAGAGGAGAGAAGACAGCTTAGTTTCCTTTGAGAGAGTGGGGAATAGGGGAAGTGGGAGAGAGGAGAGACGACACCTTAGTTTCCTTTGAGAGAGTGGGGAATAGGGGAAGTGGGAGAGAGGAGAGACGACACCTTAGTTTCCTTTGAGAGAGTGGGGAATAGGGGAAGTGGGAGAGAGGAGAGAAGACAGCTTAGTTTCCTTTGAGAGAGTGGGGAATAGGGGAAGTGGGAGAGAGGAGAGAAGACAGCTTAGTTTCCTTTGAGAGAGTGGGGAATAGGGGAAGTGGGAGAGAGGAGAGAAGACAGCTTAGTTTCCTTTGAGAGAGTGGGGAATAGGGGAAGTGGGAGAGGTGTATTTGCAGATCATTACAACACTGTATTTAGACATAATATGACATTTGTGTCACGTTCCTGACCTTATTTCCTTTGTTTAGCCTTGTTTAGTTGGTCAGGACGTGAGCTGGGTGGGCATTCTATGTTATGTGTTTCTATGTTGGGTTCATTGTATTAGCCTGATATGGTTCTCAATCAGGGGTAGGTGTTTTACGTTTCCTCTGATTGAGAACCATATTAAGGTAGGCTGTTCTCACTGTTTGTTTGTGGGTGATTGTTGCTGTGTCTGTGTTTGTTTCACCACACGGTACTGTTTCGTTTCGTTCGTTCGTTTGTTCCTACCTGTTCGTGCGTTCATGTTTTTATGTTCTCAAGTTCAGGTCTGTTCACGTCGTTTTGTTATTTTGTATTTTGTCAGTGTTCTGTTTTGTTGGATATCATTAAAATATTTGACATCATGAACATTCACCACGCTGCGCCTTGGTCCTCTCTTCCACCTAAAGACGAGCGTTACAATTTGACATTGTATTTATTCGTTTGGAACATTTGTGAGTGTAATATTTACTGTTCATTTTATTTGTATTGTTTATTTCACTTTTGCTTACCTTTTCACTTGCTTTGGCATTGTAAACATATGCTTCCAGTGTCAATAAAACCCCTTAAATTGAATTGAGAGAGCGGGGTAGAGGTGAGGGAGGGGGGGAGAGGTGAGAGGGGGGAGGAGAAGTGAGAGAAGGAGGGAGAGGTGAGAGAGGGGGGAGAGGTGAGAGAGGGAGGGAAAGGTGAGAGAGGGGGGACAGGTGAGAGAGGGAGGGAGAGGTGAGAGAGGGGGGAGAGGTGAGAGAGGGAGGGAGTGGTGAGAGAGGGGGACAGGTGAGAGAGGGGGGAGAGGTGAGAGAGTGGGGAGAGGTGAGAGAGTGGGGAAAGGTGAAAGAGTGGGGGAGAGGTGAGAGAAGGAGGGAGAGGTGAGAGAGGGGGGAGAGGTGAGAGAGGGAGGTAGGTGAGAGAGGTGAGAGAGTGGGGAGAGGTGAGAGAGGGGGGTAGGTGAGAGAGGTGAGAGAGTGGGGAGAGGTGAGAGAGGGGGGGACAGGTTAGAGAGGGAGGGAGAGGTGAGAGTTGGGGAGAGGTGAGAGAGTGGGGAGAGGTGAGAGAGGGGGGAGAGGTGAGAGAGGGGGGAGAGGTGAGAGAGTGGGGAGACGTGAGAGAGTGGGGAGAGGTGAGAGAGTGGGGAAAGGTGAGAGAGAGAACGAGAGGTGAGAGAGGGGGAGAGGTGAGAGAGGGGGGAGAGGTGAGAGAGTGGGGAGAGGTGAGAGAGGGAGGGAGAGGTGAGAGAGGGGGGATAGGTGAGAGAGGTGAGAGGGGGGGAGAGGTGAGAGAGGGGGGAAGAGGTGAGAGAGTGGGGAGAGGTGAGAGAGGGAGGGAGAGGTGAGAGAGGGGGTATGGGTGAGAGAGGGGGATAGGTGAGAGAGTGGGAAAAGGTGAGAGAGGGAGGGACAAGTGAGAGAGGGGGGGACAGGTGAGAGAGGGGGGAGAGGTGAGAGAGGGGGGAGAGGTGCGAGAGGGAGGGATAGGTGAGAGAGGGAGGGAGAGGTGAGAGAGGGGGGTAGGTGAGAGAGGTGAGAGAGGGGGGGACAGGTGAGAGAGGGAGGGAGAGGTGAGAGTTGGGGAGAGATGAGAGAGTGGGGAGAGGTGAGAGAGGGGGAGAGGTGAGAGAGTGGGGAGAGGTGAGAGAGTGGGGAGAGGTGAGACAGTGGGGAAAGGTGAGAGAGAGAACGAGAGGTGAGAGAGGGGGAGAGGTGAGAGAGGGGAGAGGGGAGAGAGAGGGGAGAGGGGAGAGAGGGGGGAGAGGTGAGAGAGTGGGAAGAGGTAAGAGAGTGGGGAAAGGTGAGAGAGGGGGGAGAGGTGAGAGTGTGGGAAGAGGTGAGAGAAGGAGGGAGAGGTGAGAGAGGGGGATAGGTGAGAGAGGTGAGAGAGTGGGGAGAGGTGAGAGAGAGGGGGACAGGTGAGAGAGGGAGGGAGAGGTGAGAGTTCGGGAGAGGTGAGAGAGGGGGTAGAGGTGAGGGAGGGGGGGAGAGGTGAGAGAGGTGAGGAGAAGTGAGAGAAGGAGGGAGAGGTGAGAGAGGGGGGAACAGGCGAGAGAAGGGGGAGAGGTGAGAGAGAGAGGGAAAGGTGAGAGAGGGGGGACAGGTGAGAGAGGGAGGGAGAGGTGAGAGAGGGAGGGAGAGGTGAGAGAAGGGGGACAGGTGAGAGAGGGGGGAGAGGTGAGAGAGGGAGGACAGGTGAGAGAGGGGGGAGAGGTGAGAGAGGGAGGACAGGTGAGAGAGGGGGGAGAGGTGAGAGAGTGGGGAGAGGTGAGAGAGTGGGGAAAGGTGAGAGAGTGGGGGAGAGGTGAGAGAAGGAGGGAGAGGTGAAAGAGGGGGGGAGAGGTGAGAGAAGGAGGGAGAGGTGAGAGAGCGGGTGACAGGTGAGAGAGGGGGGACTGGTGAGAGAGGGGGGGAACAGGTGAGAGAGGGGGGAGAGGTGAGAAAGGGGGGAGAGGTGTGAGAGGGAGGGAGAGGTGAGAGAGGGGGGCACAAGTGAGAGAGGGAGGGAGAGGTGAGAGAGGGGGGCACAAGTGAGAGAGGGAGGGAGAGGTGAGAGAGGGGGGTAGGTGAGAGAGGTGAGAGAGTGGGGAGAGGTGAGAGGGGGGGAAAGGTTAGAGGGGGAGGGAGAGGGGAGAGGTGAGAGAGTGGGGAGAGGTGAGAGAGGGGGGAGAGGTGAGAGAGTGGGGAGACGTGAGAGAGTGGGGAGAGGTGAGAGAGTGGGGAAAGGTGAGAGAGAGAACGTGAGGTGAGAGAGGGGGAGAGGTGAGAGAGGGGGAGAGGTGAGAGAGGGGGGAGAGGTGAGAGAGTGGGGAGAGGTGAGAGAGTGGGGAAAGGTGAGAGAGAGAACGTGAGGTGAGAGAGGGGGAGAGGTGAGAGAGGGGGAGAGGTGAGAGAGGGGGGAGAGGTGAGAGAGTGGGGAGAGGTGAGAGAGGGGGGATAGGTGAGAGAGGTGAGAGAGTGGGGAGAGGTGAGAGAGGGGGGGACAGGTGAGAGAGGGAGGGAGAGGTGAGAGTTGGGGAGAGGTGAGAGAGGGGGATAGGTGAGAGAGTGGGAAGAGGTGAGAGAGGGGGGAAAGGTGAGAGAGTGGGGGAGAGGTGAGAGAGGGAGGGACAAGTGAGAGAGGGGGGGACAGGTGAGAGAGGGGGGAGAGGTGAGAGAGGGGGGAGAGGTGCGAGAGGGAGGGAGAAGTGAGA
>NW_026602029.1:10000-27032 GCF_029448725.1 Salvelinus fontinalis
TTCTGAGGTCACTAAGAACATTTTCTTTTAAACTCAATTGTTCCACGTCAATTGTGATACATTTGTTTAAATCAATGTTTATGTAGCTGAGAGAAGCTCCTAGAAGTACCATACCTGGCTGGGCATAGTACTTTTTTTGACCATGAATTTACATTCCATACTACTTCATCTCCAGTAATTCTGCATGTAGACTGAGAGAATCTGCCAGGACTGACTGGGATGTGGGAGATAACAGCAGCATTAGTTACGTTTTTGGGGTTTTGTCACTGGTTATTTGGACGTATCAGGATTGGGTGAAGGTGGTGCTTAAACCGCTTCGTCTTGAGTGCTTCGTGCCTGCACCCACACAGGAGGGGGGGGGGGGGGGGGGGGGGGGGCTTTGGCTGAGAGTTTCTTGTTGCGAGGTGGAGACTTCGTTTCTGCCAGAACTCTCAATTCCTAACAAGTACTATGTGAACACAGAAGTTAACCATGCAGCTGACCAAATTATGCAAGATTTTACTTCTTGCTTAACAGAGATTATAGGCTACTTTGTGTGTGTGTGAGTGTGTGTGTTTGCACCAGCGTGTGTATATATGTGTGTGTGTGTGTGTGTGTGTGTGTGTGTGTGTGTGTGTGTGTGTGTGTGTATGTGTGTGCACGTTTACACCAGCGTGTGTATATGTGCGTGTGTGTGTTTGCACCAGCGTGTGTATATGTGTGTGTGTGCGTTTGCACTAGTGTGTGTGTGTGTGTGTGTGCGCGCGTTTGCACCAGCGTGTGTATATGTGTGTGTGTGCGTTTGCACCAGTGTGTGTGTGTGTGTGTGTGTGTGTGCGCGCGTTTGCACCAGCGTGTGTATATGTGTGTGTGTGTGCGCGCGTTTGCACCAGCGTGTGTATATGTGTGTGTGCAAAAAGTTGCAAAGTAGACCATTTTTATTGATTTACTGTTTTAGTGCTCTGTTCGACTTCCTCATTCTAGTAGCAGCTTCCGGAAACTCGCCTCAATGTCATCTACGGCTTGCAACTTTGAGCTGCTATATGAGTTGTTGCACATACTGTAGGCCTATTTATCCCATAAAGACGTCTTTAAAACACACAGCTCAATGCTGGTCAGTTCAGGCCTAGTCTTTTCACCTTCAGTACATTCTTTCATGTGTAAAACAGAAGAAGGGAAAATAGGCCTCCAGATGAAGAGTTAAAAACAGTACATCCTCTTCTGCTCTAACGGGCCTATTTAGAATGTCTCTAGGATTGAAGGACACTCATTCAGGATAGGACGAGAGCCTTACATATTAGGTGACTCAGTAGTTCTTTCAGTCTGACCCAAGCTGCATTGCTTCCCCAGACAACACTGCGGTGTAGCCCTACTGACCATGGTTGTAGGTATGGTGACTTTGTTCACATTCAATAACTGATTTGAGATCAGCTCTCCATAACACATTAGACCTGTAGCCCAAATATTCATTAAGAGCTTGACCCAAGAGCTGACACTGGATCAGTTACTGTACCGGAGGGGTAGGCTACAGTTCATCTAAACAGTAGGCTATAATGTAGGGTCAGGGTTGGGTTAATGTTATCGGTTTGAAAATAACTGTAACTGTAAACAGATACTTTACCAGTAAAAGTATTGTAATGTGATTACAGATAGTTTGAAAAACTAGATGATTACATCTGGGATTAAACTCAGAAAGGATGTTTGTCTTCTCAATGACATTCAAATCAGCGTTGAAAAAAGGGCGCAAGTTTATGTTTGTTCCACCTGAGAGTCTGACCACAAGTCCAGAGACCTCTATGATGACACACCAAATGGGTTTGATGGATCATTTTTGTCTTCTTCTAATGCCTCTTATGGGGAAAGTAATCAAAAAGTAACAGAAAGTAATCAGATTATGTTACTGAGTTTGGTTAATCCAAAAATGATGTTACTGATTATAATTTTGGACAGGTAAATAGTACTGTTTTTTTATCTATATGTTTTATTGAACCTTTATTTAACTAGGCAAGTCAGTTAAGAACAAATTCTTATTTACAATGATCTACACCCGCCAAACCCGGATGATACTGGGCCAATTGTGCACCAACCCTACTGTAACCGATTACATTTAGAAAGTAACCTACCCAACCCTGTAGGCTACACTGTAGTTATTACAATGTAAAAATACAGTTATTAACCCCTCCTCCTCCTCCTCCCCTAACATCTCCATGGCTACAGGGGCAGCACGCAGCAACCGAGGGGCGAGAGATACCACTGTAAATGCCCGAGTAGCAGCAGTAGGCTACCGTTGAAAGCAACAGGTTGTCAGGTGCGTGGCTTTAACAGCTCCTGGCACCTGAGTTTGAACGGTGAAAAGTACGATGAGTTGTTGGAGCCTATTGACGCATTGGCGCATAGCATATCAGTTCGATGAAACACAAATTATTATTTTCTTCGCCGATACTTCAACAGGCTATTTGCAGTGTGTAATAAACTGCGGATTGTTTGATATCTAGGCTACATTGCTCTTTTTACTCTTTTTTTCTGACCTTGAATGATGATGAGTTTTAGACTACTTTCCTACCCCTCCGTGAGTGTTTTGATTGACCTATGTCGCCACTGAGAAAATGTAAGAAGCTTTACTAAGGTTAAACTTTCATTAGACCTGTAGCCTTTATTTAATTTAAAACCAACCATAGCCGACCGAGATTCCACCAATGCCGCCCATCAGAACAATGCAATAGACTGAATACTCACGTCTTCCATGATAAAAACGAATATCCGTTATACTATGTGTGGAGGAATAACACTCGAAGGCGGCCGTTATCCTTGACAAAAAGTCAGTATTTCACTTCTTTTAGACAGCAACCAACTATTATCCAACATGACGCGAATATGAGGAAGAAAATAAGGAACTGTAAAAGTTTGGACGCGGAACGGTCTTGTCTCTTTCTTTCCTCTTTCGACGCGTTCGACTCAGCTACGAAACAAGTTTTGAAGAAAAAGTTTGGTTTCCGGTAAGTCCCTGAATGCCTCAGCGCGTCGATAGACAGGGTATGTCAATCGAACTGAATCCCTTTAGGCGCAGTGAAGGCCGTAACAAATTGATATATGCTAGCCATTTTCTCAAGTGTTTACGCAGTGCAAATGTGAGTGAGCGCCTTTAAACTTCGCACTGTCTCTGTCACCAACACAGTGACCTATTGTATAACTGTGAGAAGTAAGCTTGTCCTTTGGCACAATAAATGACGCCATAAAACCATCGTCCTGAACTCATGATAAAAACACAGCACTGCAAGACCAATAAAACAGATTGTATAAAGCATTCCTATACAGAATAAAACACATAGAATTGTATCCTTTTTGTCATCCTCGTTTTTTTTTTTTTTATGAATAACTTACTACACCCACTATCCCACTGTGTTTGTCCTTAATGAAAACAATTGCATACTAATATATATATATAATGTAAACAACAATGTTATTAACATGGAACTACAATATATAACATCTATTTTGTCAACATTTCTGAATAGGCCTAGCCTACACTGAATCAGATGTGGTCATCACTGTAATACATTAACAGGTTGTTTGATGAATTACTTGACATTATGCCCTTTAACGTTTCCTGTCACTCTAATGTTTTCATTCAACCTAGATTTAGCCCCTGGATCTGTACCACTGTGGGTTGGATAAACAGTGGATTAATTATAAACTCTAAACTTGTCTCTTCTTACTTCCTGATTGGTGTGGTAGCTGTTATTGGTTAGAGGCGATGTATTGTCTGTCACAACACTGAGCTCCCCTGGGCGGGGCTGCAGTTTACTCTCAATGAACAGTTCTCTTGCATAATTCATTTCTCAATGCTTACAGCTTAAAATAAATACATGTATTTCATGTGATGAAGCTGTGTGTGTGTCATACATATTGTGTGTGTGTATGTGTGTGTGTATGTGAGTGGGGGGTATGTGTACCCATGCATATGTGGTGCACACAAAATATATGGTCACATTTGTGTTTATGTATTTTCTTTGTATTGGGGAAGAATGCTTTTACTGAAATGTCAGTCCTCCAAGGTTTCGCCATTGCGATGCCTTTATACACATGTTGGCCAGTAGGGGGAGTGAGACATGTTCACTTCACACTGGGACTTTTAATTTTTTAATTTTCTTATTTCACCTTTATTTAACCAGGTAGGCTAGATGAGAACAAGTTCTCATTTACAACTGCGACCTGGCCAAGATAAAGCAAAGCAGTTCGATACATACAACAACACAGAGTTACACATGGAATAAACAAACATACAGTAGAAAAAAGTCTATATACATTGTGTGCAAATGAGGTAAGATAAGGGAGGTAAAGCAATAAATAGGCCATGGTGGTGAAGTAATTACAATATTGCAATTAAACACTGGAGTGATAGATGTGCAGAAGATGAATGTGCAAGTAGAGATACTGGGGTGCAAAGGAGCAATAAATAAATAAATACAGTATGGGGATGAGGTAGTTGGGTGGGCTATTTACAGATGGGCTATGTACAGGTGCAGTGATCTGTGAGCTGCTCTGACAGCTGGTTCTTAAAGTTAGTGAGGGAGATATGAGTCTCCAGCTTCAGTGATTTTTGCAGTTCGTTCCAGTCATTGGCAGCAGAGAACTGGAAGGAAAGGCAGCCAAACGAGGAATTGGCTTTGGTGGTGACCAGTGAAATATACCTGCTGGAGCGCGTGCTACGGGTGGGTGCTGCTATGGTGACCAGTGAGCTGAGATAAGGTGGGGCTTTACCTAGCAAAGACTTGTAGATGACCTGGAGCCAGTGGGTTTGGCGACGAGTATGAAGCGAGGGCCAGCCAACGAGAGCATACAGGTCGCAGTGGTGGGTATTATATGGGGCTTTGGTGACAAAATGGATGGCACTGTGATAGACTGCAACCAATTTGTTGAGTAGAGTGTTGGAGGCTATTTTGTAAATGACATCGCCGAAGTCGATGGTCAGTTTTACGAGGGTATGTTTGGCAGTATGAGTGAAGGATGCTTTGTTGCGAAATAGGAAGCCAATTCTAGATTTAATTTTGGATTGGAGATGCTTAATGTGAGTCTGGAAAGAGAGGTTACAGTCTAACCAGACACCTAGGTATTTGTAGTGGTCCACTATTCTAAGTCAGAACTGTCCAGAGTAGTGATGCTGGATGGGCGGGCAGGTATGGACAGCGATTGGTTGAAGATCATGCATTTAGTTTTACTTGCATTTAAGAGGAGTTGGAGGCCACGGAAGGAGAGTTGTATGGCATTGAAGCTCATCTGGAGGTTAGTTAACACAGTGTCCAAAGAAGGGCCAGAAGTATACAGAATGGTGTCGTCTGCATAGAGGTGGATCAGAGAATCACCAGCAGCAAGAGCGACATCATTGATGTTTACAGAGAAGAGAGTCGGCCCGAGAATTGTACCCTGTGGCACCCCCATAGAGATTGCCAGGCTATATGTGATCCCGCACCTGTGTCTTCTCATAATTGAAATAACCTTTAAAAGAGATGCCATGTTCTCCTGTTTCATCATTTATCCTGTGCTACAGGTCAGTAAAGTGTAAAAATACACAGAATACCACAATATCGTTTTGTAACTTGCCTGTTAAAGACAGAAAACGCATGTCGAGTGTAAAATTAAATGATGCCGGTGCATTCCTGTGATCTAGGAAAAAAACAAATTGTTAACTCATGAACATTTTTATTTTTGAAAAAGAAACTTCTGACAACATCCTAAGGGTTTAGAGAATTTAATGTTGTAACTGTGATGTTTAAGAACTTTGTAATTGTTGTACTGTGAAAAGCCGCTGGTTTAGAGCTAGCTCTGGTTAGCTATTAGCTAGCTCTGGTTAGCTTTTGGCTAGTTCCGGTTGGCTGTTTGCTAGCTCCGGTCAGTTGATTGCTAGCTTCGGTTAGCGCTATGCTAGCTTGTTCAGTCATTTTCCAATAATTAGCATTAATGTAATTTGCAATAGTCTTGTCTTTCTATTAACCCTTCTTACACTGGGTGACTGTATTTTGAGCATGGGTATAAAGTAACTTCTAATGAGTTATACCAGTCTATAAAGGCTTTCATGTTTTAGTCTCCTATGGGGCTTTAGTGGGCACCAGCCAACTACAGAATTATAACCTAAACAGGTGAATTAAAGTTGAGAGTAAATGTGTTTGGAGTATAAATGTAAAGAATTTTAGGATGTGAATTGGATTGTAATATAGTATTTTTGATGTGTTAATTGATGTATTTTTTATGTTTATTAAATAATATGTCAGGGATTTATGAGACAAATTATTAAATACACTTTAAAGAAAAAACAAAAAAAACATTGAAAAACATGAAAAGACAGAAAAAGACGATTTGCACTTGAGAGAATATTGAATAAAATAATTGAGAGAACCTTTGAAAGAGAAGCCACTCTCTCCTGTTTCATCATTTATCCTGTGTTACAGGAACTATTATCTGCTGCATCAGTCCCAAATCTGGGACCTGTAACACATATGTGTTTCTCTGTGTGTGTGTGTGTGTGTGTGTGTGTGTGTGTGTGTGTGTGTGTGTGTGTGTGTGTGTGTGTGTGTGTGTGTGTGTGTGTGTGTGTGTGTGTGTGTGTGTGTGTGTGTGTGTGTGTGTGTGTGTGTGTGTGTGTGTGTGTGTGTGTGTGTGTACATGCATGCATGTGTGTGTGTGTGTGTACGTGCTGTTACAGTTACATGCAGTGAGGCGGATTAGAAACTAAACTACACTGACATTTAATTGAACATCACCTTATTTAGAGGAAGAGGAAGTGGTGAATGATGCATAAGGCATGCTATCTCATTAGTGGTCCAATGTTTGCTCAATAAAGTCTGAGCACCCAAGAAGAAGACCTTGTTGGTCACATGGCCTATTTCTACTTCTAATGAAAGTATCCTTGAGCAGGGTCTCTCTCTTTCCCTTTTCTCCCACGTTGAAGCTTCTTCCACTCTTCAACTCATGCACAGGACTTTGTCAGGACAGGTTACACATCCACCTCTACTATCTTACCAACAACCACAACCAATATCCATCATAAAAAGTTGTTTCTTCGTACATGCACAATATTTAGTGGTCGCAGTGTGAGTCCTAATCAAAACAAGTAGAAACACTTGTTTAGTGAAGGCTGCATGAAGAGTGAAATGTGTAACCAAAAAGGTCATTTTTATCTATGAGCCCAGTCGCCTGTAAAACCCAACCACAGTCCTACACTCAAACACTGCTGTGAGTCTGCCCAACATGTGCCTGCATCAGCAGTGAAGCATTGATTTAACTCAAGCTCTCGGTCTGGTCTGGACTGGAGTAATCTGAGGGACAAGTAGGATCAGACACGGCTCTTAGTTCAGTTGTGAGTTATCTTCCCTAATGGTTAATGAGGATAGGATCTGAAGAGCATAGATGATCCTAGATCTGTGAAGTAGGAGGTTGGTGACTCCTTAATTGGGGAGGACGGGCTTGTGGTAATGGCTGGAGGGGAATGAGTGGAATGGTATCAAATACATGGTTTCCATTGGCTCCATTCCAGCCATTATTATGAGCCGTTCTCCCCTCAGCAGCCTCCACTGGCCAAGTGTACCTCTAACCATAACGCTATGTCTCAGCCAATTTCCCCAACATTAATGTGTTCACTGTCTGCTTCAAAGTCAGTGGGAGCTATCCAAATAGCTACCGAGGTAATATGGAAAATAACAAAGTACAGTGCATTCGGAAAGTATTCAGACCTCTTGACTTTTTCCACATTTTGTTACATTACAGCCTTATTCTAAAATTGATTACATAGTTTTTTCCCCTCATCAATCTACACACAATACCCCATAATGACCGGACCCAGACTAACATTAGTCCTAGATTTTAAAATATATATATTCTCAATGGAGAATCTTCATTGAAAGTGCACTTTATTCCAGAACTTGGGTTAATCTGGGGTGAGGAAACTGGCTCTGCACCATATATTATAATTCAGAAATGTTCACAAGTTGTTCACTGTTTTCACAAGAAACAGACTGACACACATTTTCTGTTTTGACTGAGTTTTGACTAATGACAAACCCCCCCCCCAATTTTTTTTTGTTGCAAATATAAAAAAATATCACATTTACATAAGTATTCAGACCCTTTACTCAGTAACTTTGTTGAAGCACCTTAGGCAGTGATTACAGCCTTGAGTCTTCTTGGGTACGATGCTACAAGCTTGGCACACCTGTATTTGAGGAGTTTCTCCCATTCTTCTCTGCAGATCCTCTCAAGCTCTGTCAGGTTGGATGGGGAGCATTGCTGCACAGCTATTTTCAGGTCTCTCCAGAGATGTTGAATTGGATTCAAGTCCGGGCTCTGGCTGGGCCACTCAAGGACATTCAGAGACTTGTCCCAAAGCCACTCCTGCGTTGTCTTGGCTGTGTGCTTAGGGTCGTGAACCTTCACCCCAGTCTGATGTCCTGAGCACTCTGGAGCAGGTTTTCATCAAGGATCTCTCTGTACTTTGCTCCGTTCATCTTTGCCTCGATCCTGACTAGTCTCCCAGTCCCTGCCGCTGAAGAACATCCCCACAGCATGATGCTGCCACCACCATGCTTCACCGTATCTTGGTTTCACCAGACCAGAGAATCTTGTTTCTCATGGTCTGAGAGTCCTTTAAGTACCTTTTGGCAAACTCCAAGTGGGCTGTCATGTGCCTTTTACTGAGGAGTCGCTTCCATCTGGCCTAATTGGTGAAGTGCTGCAAAGATGGTTGTCCTTCTGGAAGATTCTCCCATCACAGAGGAACTCTGGAGCTCTGTCCGAGTGACCATCAGGTTCTTGGTCCTTCCTTGACTAAGGCATTTCTCCCTCAATTACTCAGGTTGGCTGGGCGGCCAGCTCTAGGAAGATTCTTGGTGGTTCCAAAATCCTTCCATTTAAGAATGATGGAGACCACTGTTTTCTTGGGGACTTTCAATGCTGCAGAAATGTTTGGGTACCCATCCTTAGATCTGTGCCTCGACACAATCCTGCCTCGGAGCTCTACGGACAATTCCTTTGACCTCATAGCTTGGTTTTTGTTCTGACATGCACTGTCAACTGGTGTGTGCCTTTCCAAATCATGTCTAATCAATTGAATTTACCACAGGTGGACTCCAATCAAGTTGTAGAAACATTACAAGGATTATTAATGGAAACAGGATGCACCTGAACTCAATTTCAAGTGTCTTAGGAAAGGGTCTGAATACTTAAGTAAATAAGGTATTTAAAAAAAAATATATATATACATTTTCAAAAATGTTGAAAAACCTGTTTTCGCTTTGCCATTATGGGATATTGTATGTAGATTGATGGCAATCATTTATTTAATCATTTTAGAATAAGGCTGTAACATAACAATGTTGAAAAAGTCAAGAGTTCTTAACCACTTGTACATGCAGTGAAACAGGACAAATATAAGCACACGCTATTTGACCTTTTGAGTTGAATGAAACAAAATCTACAAATTGCAAACACCGGAAATATTAGACTAAGCGTGAGTAATTGAGTAAATCCATCTCCCTCGGTCCCGCAGCAGACAGAAAACCAGGCCATCCAGTTTCTCTACATCTGTGAGACAGACTTTCCGACACTGTCAGGGTTGCTGAGTCCTCTAAGGCACACCTCAATAGCTTGCCGTTTAACTGTACCCCAGGGCCCGTATTCACAAAGGATATCAGAGAAGGAATACATGAATATGGACCAGGTAGTTTATGTTGACAAACTGAGTCAACAATGCCACCATAATGGGCGGTTTTGATATATATTTGACTGTAAATGATGTCAGCTCTCCACTACATCAGACTGGACAGAGATTCATTTTTCAATTATTTTCATTACAATACCACTTGTTCTGAACACACACATTCATACACAGAGACATACACAC
Organism: Salvelinus fontinalis; assembly: GCF_029448725.1. Classification (NCBI taxonomy): domain Eukaryota; kingdom Metazoa; phylum Chordata; class Actinopteri; order Salmoniformes; family Salmonidae; genus Salvelinus; species Salvelinus fontinalis. Next base: position 19,872 of record NW_026602029.1, read on the forward strand.
TCTATATCATTCACTCTATGTTATATACACACATACACAGAGACATACACACTCTATATCATTCACTCTATGTTATATACACACATACACAGAGACATACAAACTCTATATCATTCACTCTGTGTTATATACACACATACACAGAGACATACAAACTCTATATCATTCACTCTATCACTCACTCTATCACTCTCGTTCTTTATCTCTCTCCCTCTTTCTCTGCTATATACACACATACACAGAGACATACAAACTATATATCATTCACTCTATCCCTCTCGTTCTTCATCTCTCTCCCTCTCTCTCTGTTATATGCACACATACACAGAGACATACAAACTATATATCATTCACTCTATCACTCACTCTATCACTCTCCATCTCTCTCTGTTATATACACACATACACAGAGAGACACACAAGCTCTCTATCACTCACTCTCTCTCTAGCAATCTCTTTATCTCTCTCTCCCTCTCTATGTTAAATGTATACACACATACAGAGACAGACAGACATACAGAGACAGACAGACAGACAGACAGACAGACCGAGCGAGAACAAGAGAGAGAACGAGAGAGAGAACGAGAGAGAGAACGAGAGAGAGAACGAGAGTGAGAACGAGAGTGAGAATGAGACAGAGAACAAGTGAGAAAAGGAGAGAGAACAAGACAGAGAATGAGGGAGAAAACGAGAGAGAGAACAAGAGAGAGAACAAGATCTAGAGACACCGGTGGGACATGACCTAAATCTTGTGGGAGGTGGCATTAGCTCAGATTGGCCTGCCAGTGTCGACAGGGTCTGCCGTGATTCTCATTGATTTACAGGTCCACACATCCCATCAGCTGTATGACAGTGCAATTATAGTGTCTGCCAGGAGCCTCAGCCACTCACAGCATCCCAATGCCGCTCCTCTGGTGTGATAAAACAGGAGGAACAATGACGGTCCCACCGTGAAGCGGGATGTGTGTGTGAGATGGAGAGAGAGAGCGAGAGAGACGACTAGGGTGGTCTAGCCGTCTAAGCCACTGCCCCCGGATCACATAATATGTTATTCTTCTGCAGCATATGTTCGGATCCGGTCTACACTCCCTCCTCTATCTTTCCCTTATACCTCTGCCCTATCCAATAAACAAAAAAAATGGGAAAAGTTGGCCTGCCCCACTCATATTTAAAAAATAAAATAAAATCACTAATCTAATATGATTGGACAGGTGAAAGTAAGGTTTAACATCATAGCTTTCACTAATCCAGATACGCCAAATCAGTGATTATTCCTAGGAAGGGATGAAGGAAGGATGCATGTTCAATCTATTTGATGAGGTCCCTTGTATATATGGGTACAGGAACAAAACTAAGAAGCAGTATACCCTGTCTGACCGTGTGAAGATTTTTCCTTTATTTTGATGTTGTTTACACAGTGTCACGCCCTGATCTGTTTCACCTGTCCTTGTGCTTGTCTCCACCCCCCTCCAGGTGTCGCCCATCTCCCCTATTATCCCGTGTATTTATATCTGTGTTTTCTGTCTGGTGCCAGTTCGTCTTGTTTGTTCAAGCCTACCAGCGGTTTGTCTCAGCTCCTGGTTTTCCCAAGTCTCTCTTTTTCTCGTCCTCCTGGTTTTTGACCTTTGCCTGTCCTGACCCTGTACCTGCCCGCCTGACCACTCCGTGACCCTGCCTGCCGTCCTGTATCTTTGCTCCACTTCTGGATTACCGACCTCTGCCTGACCTGACCCTGACCCTGAGCCTGCCTGGCCTCCTGTACCTTGGCCTCTACTCTGGATTACCGACCCCTGCCTGCCTGGACCTGTCTTTGTCTGCCCCTGTGCTTACAATAAACATTGTTACTTCACACAGTCTGTACTTGGGTCTTACCTTGATTCATGATACACAGATGAGGAAATCTGGAATGTGCATCCACCACTCTCTCAATGAACCCTTACGCAAATGTATGGGCATAATGTGTTGTGCGTAAGAGAGAGCCTGGGACTCGAAGGTTCTATCGGCATTTTGTCTGAATGTAGTTATTGACATAGCCTTATTCTGTTACATTTTCTCTACCTATATAGTACTCTCTAAATACACCCAATGCATGTTGTTGAAAAGGTATACAAGATCAAAACATTTTCTGACAACATTCAAACCAATGAGGTTTTGAAAATGTAAAGCCAATTATGTCAGAATCATCTTTTTAAACCTTATTGTCCCAAGCTTTCATAATAGCTCTGGTCCAGCCAGTAGGACACCATAGCAGGAGACGATGGTGGGACATTCGTAAGAAAGACTGTGATTCAAACCCTGCAAGCACATCTGTCTGTACATTACATTACATTTGGTTGGTTATGGCTCCTGGGAGAAGTTTCCCCTCCCCCATTCCTAACCTTAATCATTAATGGGGAAATCTGAGCCAAGATCAGTGTCTAGGGTCAATTCACCCTACACTTTGGTCATGAAACAAACAGGAAATTGAGCGAGTAAATACAAAAAATGACATCGGAAGCATATTTTGAAGGAACTACAGTGCATTCGAAAAGTATTAACCTGTACTAGTGTGAGGTGTGAAATGGAAAAGTATTAACCTGTACTAGTGTGAGGTGTGAAATGGAAATGTATTAACCTGTACTAGTGTGAGGTGTGAAATGGAAAAGTATTAACCTGTACTAGTGTGAGGTGTGAAATGGAAAAGTATTAACCTGTACTAGTGTGAGGTGTGAAATGGAAAAGTATTAACCTGTACTAGTGTGAGGTGTGAAATGGAAAAGTATTAACCTGTACTAGTGTGAGGTGTGAAATGGAAAAGTATTAACCTGTACTAGTGTGAGGTGTGAAATGGAAATGTATTAACCTGTACTAGTGTGAGGTGTGAAATGGAAAAGTATTAACCTGTACTAGTGTGAGGTGTGAAATGGAAATGTATTAACCTGTACTAGTGTGAGGTGTGAAATGGAAAAGTATTAACCTGTACTAGTGTGAGGTGTGAAATGGAAAAGTATTAACCTGTACTAGTGTGAGGTGTGAAATGGAAATGTATTAACCTGTACTAGTGTGAGGTGTGAAATGGAAATGTATTAACCTGTACTAGTGTGAGGTGTGAAATGGAAAAGTATTTTTTGCATATCCCAACTCCCCCTAAGACCCAATTTGCTAATTCAGGGGTGGACAACTTTGATGGGGCTGGGGGCCACAAAAAATCTACAAACACCATGAGGGTCATCAGTTGCTCGTGAATCTGCGTACCCACGTGTTAGCTGACATGGGCGAATTGAGTGACAATCAGTGACTGACATAACAACAGAAAAACTGCTGATTCCCAACCAAATGTTGAAATTCCTTGTACATTCTACTATTCTAGGTTGTAACAGTAAGTTGAGACCCAGAATTGTATTTTATTTGATTATTATAATTGTTTTCTTTTATTGATCCAAGGGGTTTCAAAAGGGGGCGGGCTGCGTCCCTGTGCTAATTGGTCAGAAGTTACATTTGGATATGTTTGCTTATTTTGAATATGACACACTGTATGTTTGTTGTTGGGCCTTAGCCTACTTGTACACACAGTTCATGATTAATATGGTTTATTTGACAGCTAGATATGTTTGCATTAAGTTATTTTGGTACTAACAAGGATGTGACTTATTTTTCCCTCAGCAGCACTGACTGAGTTTACTGTATGTGGCTCTATTCATTAACTGTTAGCGGTGTGTTTGTTTGTTTTTCTTTGGACTGATCTCGGTCCTCAACATAAAATGACATGTAGACCCATAGTCAATGCAAAACCCAGATGCAGTGGTACACACCGGAATCAAGCTCGCCGGGTTTGATTATTAACATTACTGATTGCTCTGACCACAAGTTAGCACTATTGTACTAGCTAGCCTATAATATTCTGTAATATCATCAGTTTGCCAATGGAATTTTTCCAATCCATCAATATAGGCTACCAGTTCATTTTGAATGATTTAGCCTGAAGAGCATCTTTAATGTAGGCTACTTCCCCAAAATAAAATATATCCTGTCTACTCTGTTTATTAAAAAACAAAGAGCATCCGAAAGTGGTCTCAGATACAAGGTCATTTTTGAACTATAGGCCTAGTCATTTTCCTGGGGGTTGATGTAATAGAATCTCTCTCTAGGTATACTGTACATGAAATATAAATCATACTGTACCAGTAACATGGAGACAGACACCTGTTGGGTTGTTTGCTAATACTGTATGTCATGTTAGACTTGTACATCTGCGACCTGCATGATAAAAAAATGGTTAATTGAACGTGAGTCATTAAAAAATAAAATAATAATAAGAACATCAACATTAAAGGTTGATAGCCATTAGATGCGTCATTAGATACGTCACTAGATACGTCATTAGATACGCCATTAGATACGTCATTAGATACGTCATTAGATACGTCATTAGATACGTCATTAGATACGTCATCAGATACATCATTAGATACGCCATTAGATACGTCATTAGATACGTCATCAGATACATCATTAGATACGTTATTAGATACGTCATTAGATACGTCATTAGATACGTTATTAGATACGTCATTAGATACGGCATTAGATACGTCATTAGATACGTCATTAGATACATCATTATATAAGCCATTAGATACATCATTAGATACATCATTAGATACGTCATTAGATACGCCATTAGATACGTCATTAGATACGTCATCAGATACGCCATTAGATACGGCATTAGATACGTTAGATACGTCATTAGATACGTCATTAGATACGTCATTAGATACGTCATCAGATACGCCATTAGATACGGCATTAGATACGTTAGATACGTCATTAGATACGTCATTAGATACGTCATTAGATTTGTCATTAGATACGTCATCAGATACGTCATTAGATACGTCATTAGATACGTCATTAGATACGTCATTAGATACGCCATTAGATACGGCATTAGATACGTCATTAGATACGTCATTAGATACGTTAGATACATCACTAGATACGTCATTAGATACGCCATTAGATACGTCATTAGATACGTTAGATACATCACTAGATACGGCATTAGATACGTCATTAGATACGTCATTAGATACGTTAGATACATCACTAGATACGTCATTAGATACGCCATTAGATACGTTATTAGATACGTCATCAGATACGCCATTAGATACGGCATTAGATACGTTAGATACGTCATTAGATACGTCATTAGATACGTCATTAGATACGTCATTAGATACGTCATTAGATACGTTAGATACGTCATTAGATACGCCATTAGATACGGCATTAGATACGTCATTAGATACGTCATTAGATATGTCATTAGATACGTTAGATACATCATTAGATACGTCATTAGATACGCCATTAGATACGTCATTAGATACGCCATTAGATACGTCATTAGATACGTCATCAGATACGCCATTAGATACGTTAGATACGTCATTAGATACGTCATTAGATACGTTAGATACGTCATTAGATACGTCATTAGATACGTTAGATACGTCATTAGATACGCCATTAGATACGCCATTAGATACGTCATTAGATACGTCATCAGATACGTCCTTAGATACGTCATTAGATACGCCATTAGATACGTCATTATATACGTCATTAGATACGTTAGATACGTCATTAGATACGTCATTAGATACGTCATTAGATACATCATTAGATACGTCATTAGATACGTCATTAGATACGTCATTAGATACGTCATTAGATACGTCATTAGATACGTCATTAGATACGTTAGATACGTCATTAGATACGTCATTAGATACGCCATTAGATACGTCATTAGATACATCATCAGATACGTCATTAGATACGTCATTAGATACGCCATTAGATACGTCATTATATACGTCATTAGATACGTTAGATACGTCATTAGATACATCATTAGATACGTCATTAGATACGTCATTAGATACATCATTAGATACGTCATTAGATATGTCATTAGATACGTCATTAGATACGCCATTAGATACGTCATTAGATACGTCATTAGATACGTCATTAGATACGTCATTAGATACATCATTAGATACGTCATTAGATACGTCATTAGATACGTCATTAGATACGTCATTAGATACATCATTAGATACGTCATTAGATACGCCATTAGATACGTCATCAGATACGTCATTAGATACGTCATTAGATACGTCATTAGATACGTCATTAGATACATCATTATATAAGCCATTAGATACATCATTAGATACGTCATTAGATACGTTATCAGATACGTCATTAGGTATGTCATTAGATACGTCATTAGATATGTCATTAGATACGTCATTAGATACATCATTAGATACGTCATTAGATTCGTCATTAGATATGTCATTAGATACGTCATTAGATAGCCATAGGGCCTCCTGTCATATTCATCACCTTAGATAGCGGAAGGATGTTTTTTATTTCAGAAAGTTTTTATAAAGCATAAACTGTCACATGACAAAAACTCTGGACAAAATACAGTAGCCCAAAACATAGGTTTGGCCAGTGAAAATGGCAGGCTAATAACTGTAGGTTTGGCCTAGTCAAAATGGCAGGCTAATAACTGTAGGTTTGGCCTGGTCAAAATGGCAGGCTAATAACTGTAGGTTTGGCCTGGTCAAAATGGCAGGCTAACAACTGTAAGTTTGGCCTGGTCAAAATGGCAGGCTAATAACTGTAGGTTTGGCCTAGTCAAAATGGAAGGCCAATAACTGTTGGTTTGGCCTAGTCAAAATGTCAGGCTAATAACTGTAGGTTTGGCCTAGTCAAAATGTCAGGCTAATAACTGTAGGTTTGGCCTAGTCAAAATGGAAGGCCAATAACTGTTGGTTTGGCCTAGTCAAAATGGCAGGCTAATAACTGTAGGTTTGGCCTGGTCAAAATGGCAGGCTAATAACTGTAGGTTTGGCCTGGTCAAAATGGCAGGCTAATAACTGTAGGTTTGGCCGAGTCAAAATGTCAGGCTAATAACTGTAGTTTTGGCCTGGTCAAAATGTCAGGCTAATAACTGTAGGTTTGGCCTGGTCAAAATGGCAGGATAATAACTGTAGGTTTGGCCTAGTCAAAATGTCAGGCGAATAACTGTAGGTTTGGCCTAGTCAAAATGGCAGGCTAATAACTGTAGGTTTGGCCTGGTCAAAATGGCAGGCT